>NW_010539608.1:0-2278 GCF_000687285.1 Phaethon lepturus | reverse complement strand
TTGTCCTATTGCAACAGGCCCTGCTAAAACCCCTGTCACCACATTTCTTATAAGCCCCCTTTAAGTACTGGAAGGCTGCAATAAGGTCTCCCTGGAGCCTTCTCTTCTCCAGGATGAACAACCCCAACTCTCTCAGCCTGTCCTCACACGAGAGGTGTTCCACCCCTCGGATCATTTTTGTGGCCCTCCTCTAGACCTGCTCCAACAGGTCCATGTCTTTCCTGTGCTGAAGGCCCCAGAGCTGGATGCAGGACTCCAGGTGGGGTCTCACCAAAGCAGAGTACAGGGGCAGAATCCACTCCCTCGACTTGCTGGCCACGCCGCCTTGATACATTTGGCCTTCTGGGCTGTGAGTGCACATTGCTGGCTTGTGTCCAGCTTTTCATCCACCAGTACCCCCAAGTCCTTCTCGGCAGGGCTGTTCTCAACCCCTTCGTCCCCCATCCTGTACTGATACCGGGGGTTGCCCCGACACAGGTGCAGGACCCTGTACTTGGCCTTGTTGAACCTCATGAGTTCACACTGGCCCACTTTTCGAGCTCGTCCATGCCCCCTGTCCCTGCTGCATCCCATGGCTGATGCCAGAAACCAGCTCCACTCCTGCTTCCTGCAGCCTGTTCACCTGGGAGTAACGACTGTACGATGCTCACAAAGGACTCACAGCTTTCTTTTAAAAGACACACATACTATGGCAAAAAGAAACCACATTAAGTAGTGAAATTTAGCAAGGTGGTGTCTTTTGCTCATTTCTAGCACAATCCTCTTGGCAGAAATATTTTTCAGTGGTTTAACTATGGACCTGGATTTCTTGACTGCAGCTTGTGAGTCTTTAGCACAGCTGGAGAAAGAGCAGAAGGGAGGCGAAAAGCCTCCCGTGTGCTCCTCTACTTCTGGCCACCCAAGCAGAGCACAGCAGCCTCAGCGATGCTTTAATCCCCCAAGTTGCCAATGCTCTCATGGGACACCTGCAGCCACCCACACCTCCTTCACCCACTTGCACCTTCTCCACTCGGATCGGGCCAGGGGCCAGTAGCACAAGGCTGGCCACAGGCCCAGGACACAGGGCAGTGACTCCTCAGGCCGGCTCTCGGAATGGCCGCAAGGCAGCACCGAGCTGCACTGGCTTAGCCCAGCTCTTGCTTTAATTACTTCAGAAGAGCAGGAGAAAAATGTTCTCCAGCCCCCATCTTTCTCATAATGCTTCAAAGCACAGTGAAGACACCTGTACGGATGCCTGATTTCCTGCTGCTTCCAACGAGCTGTAAGTGGATACCACCCTTGCAACACAGTGGCACCTTCTGAGCAACCCTTTCAATGCACTTAATACGCATGTATTAATGCTACCTTTGAAATGCTCCCATGAGATACATCAGTGCGATGAAATCATCTGGAATAGGAGAGAGCAGCCCAAGAACCTCGTGCTCAAAACGCATCTATTTAAGTGGGGGACAACATGCAGTTTTGTATCTAATGCGTCAAATGCACGAACTCATCACCTACGTAATCAGAGCAGCTGGGCATTCAGGTGTCCTGTTATGTACATAAAAGCCCGTGTGGAACACATAATTGTTCAAGTTGCCTGCCTGTCTGGAAAAAACAGCGAAGAAGTTATGAGAGCATTCTTCTTCACTAAATTGGAAAATTAGTTCCTAAGCCTTTAAATATACAAGAAGTCTTTAGTCATGCCAGAAAGAGAGCCAGGTCTCATGACTTGCTGACCTGTGATTTAAACACAGACGATGCTATGATTGCTGTATTAAGAATGTCAATAAAATAATGCAGTCAGGGTATATTTCTTTCTCAGACATGACAAATAAAAAAGAAATTGCCAAAGCCTTCCTAGGTCCAGGCATCTGACATTTTCATTAGTCATAATCCTTCAGCTGATGGATTTGCCAGGAAATCTCAAATCAGTATAACTCAACTGTTCCTCATGACATAAATACATGAACAGAATTTGTAATATATACATTGACTGTGCTTTGATTACACTTTGCTTAGGCAGAATTGCAATGAACTGTTACCAATAGGGACAGAAGAATCACAATTGCAACAGATGCAATGCTATTAGCTGTTCATTTTCAGTACAGACAAGAAAAAAGCTTCTCCTCCTAAGAATAAACCTCCTTTGAGATTTCATACACCGTTTCTACCGGCATGTCAAGAAAGGACACAGTAAACTGCAGTGGGGCAATGAACATGTAATATTTTTATTCATTTAGACTATATGACTAATCGTATCACCATACCTGTGTCCTGGTTTCAGCCAGGATGGAGC
>NW_010539607.1:0-29707 GCF_000687285.1 Phaethon lepturus | reverse complement strand
GTTTCTGTGATTCTGTGATTCTGTGAATACAGCAGTCGTGAGGTTAGTTAGATGCAATGAGAACATCTGCTCCATCCCCACTCTATTGAAAGATCTACTGGCTGTCTTGCAGTCACCTTCCACTACTTCATATAACAGTGATGCTCTGGAGACAGACAAATGACAGGTGCCACAGAAACATGTTTACACAAATAGTGAACAGATATAATATGTTAGGCACTAGCAATTGATAAATTTAGGATCTTGGTTACTGGGATGTTTTAATCATTTATTACAACTGGAATTGTAAACAGTTGCAGTTGTTGTTTTCTATATAAATTGTAATTTAAATTATGTATGATTTAATGACTTGCCAGATGTAGAATATATTTTTCCACTTGTATTTCTTATCTACCCTTTAATTTGCTTGCTTACCAACTGCAGTGATAAGCTGTTCCCCTAAATGGCCATTCAGCTGCACGAGCTGTGTGATTGACTGACTGACTGACTGACTGACTGATGGTGTGTTCAGTTCAAACACAGATGATGACAGCTTGAAAAAATAATTAATTGAGAGGGGTAAAAACCTGATGGCAATCTGATGAATAGATTATAATCCATCTAAAGGAAAGTTTTTCTTTTTTTCAAATTGTACAAATAACAGAAAATCAAATTTACCAAGGCTATTTTTAAAAAGAAAAAAAAATTTCAGTTTCTCTGTTCATCCCTCTCATGTTTTTTTACCTACCAGGCTATGTTAAACTATTTCGATTCACAAGTTACTGCTGAGTCAATTCATTAGATGTCTTCACTCACAGAAAATTCTGAAGTTTTTATTCTACATTTACTCACTTCTTAAGAATGAGGTCTCAGTAACATTGTCAAGACCTGGCTCAGTTATAGTGCAGAGAGAGACAATCCCATCTAAATGGTATTTGGATTGACTGAAATAAGCAAAATATCGACACAATTTCCCTTAAATTTGTAGTCAATTATTTTTACTTCAGTTTAGGTCTCAAAACTTAATTTTTTTTAAATACGACTGTAAAAAGGAAAAAGACTAGAGGTTACCAAAATTACTTGCATCTTAGTTAGTAATATTCAATGCTATCTGGAACTTTTTTCTTGGTTTTATACAGGCAAGATTTCATGACGTTAAAATGACAATTACCATTGGCAGCAGTTTGGACTAACAGAAAGGGAAATGTGCATAAACTCCTAAAATAATGACAGAGCAGCACAGAAGGCTGTGTATCAGGTTAGAAGCAGCTATTCGAGCAGCTGAACACCACTCTGACTGTGTTTACCCTGGCAAAGCCAGTGCCCCCTCAGTGACCTCTAAATCCCCAGGCGAAGGGACAGAGAGAGGCACCTCTGAGACCAAGGCCCCTGGAGTAGACTGGCCCTATCCACACTGCCTGGTCTTCAGCCTGGTCTCCTCACGTATGTAGGACTTCTGTGGTGCTTAAACATAATTATTCATTTTGTAGGTTTTTTTTTCCCCAGCTCCAAGGGCCAAAATAATACGAGGGCTTTGTATTGGACCTCCAGAATGGTATTTACGGCATGATGTGCATGTTGAATTTTGTACGCATGGTATGGGCACTGTGTGCAGGCATTTGAGGGTATGGAATACTTGGTGGGATAGAGGGGGCCAAATGTGGTGGTGTCATATGCCTGTTTTTCCAGTAGGGATGAATAAAAATGATCATGGATTTTTTTTTTTTTAATCAAATGAATCTCTAGAGTAATTTTCTGACATAAATGATGGGGACAAGAAAGTAAGCAGATTTTAAAATCAAATTTTCAAATGTGTATAAAGAGAATTTTAAGAGTTGTTTGCATACAGTAGAAAGAAATTTGAATCTATGGCCTGGATGGTCCCTTCCAGACCTGTCTTTCTCTGTTTCTGACAGTTTTTTTCTTTTTCCCTGGTACCATCTTCCTTCATTGTTCTTCTGTGCCCTGAGCTTGGCTTCGAAGAGCTATATTTACTGAGGTGAGAGCAACTAAAAGTTTGAACGGCATTTCAAGGGGATTCAAAGCAGTTTCTCTTGAATGGCTCCAGGTGAATATTTTCACCTAGTGAACAGTTTCAAGAATAGTTTGTTTCTTCTCTCTAACCTTTTCATTTGTTCTCTCTCTCTAACTGACTTTCACTCACTGCAGAAGTATAAAGGGAACACCAGGATGGAATGAGCACAGAGGAAAAAGGCAAGTGTGGGAGACAGGTGGTAAAGAAAGCATTTTTAAGAACTGGAAAAACAGTGATTACAATAAAATGTGGCAACAAGGTCCCTATAGATATCTCTGACCAGAAAAAAAATAAATTTCAGTAACGACTAACCTTTATGCTTTTATGCTACTTAAAAGGTGTTAATATTTAGCCTTTGAGTAAAAAACTCCAACATTTTCACATAGCTGTAGTTTGTCCTGGCAAGTTTCTCTTTACTTTTAGTTTCACAGCTTTTCAGCTGAACATAAAACTGTATTAGGTCACAGTAAATGATCAAAAATAGTCAGAGTCATTTTGTACAGCTTAAATTAATGAATGGGTCTGCTTTGTGAAGATGATCGTGATGCATGCCTGCACTTTCACTGACATTCATTTCAAATTTCTAATGTACTGACTTAATAGTTACCTGCACATGTGATGAATCAGCATTAGCAGACACAATAGGTTACTTACATCTGTTACTATGCATCATTGAACCATTTATGATTAGCATTTGTGTTTCAGTTATATCTGGCTAAATAACAGATGTCAATGCCTATATTAGGATATTCAAAGTAGTTTGGACTTAAGTACTCCTATTCCTTTGAAAATATGGCTTGATCCTCCTGCTGTAATTAATATTTCAGAGTCAACTACTCTTTTACAAGAGACCTTTCAGAGTTTCAAGTTTTCTAATTATTATTTCACAAAACATTGACCACATTCAGGCTACTGGTTTTAAGTCTGTGTATCTCCTGAGGACAGGAGATACAGTCATATGGAGACAGGAGATACTAAAGCTTCTGACAAGGGGAATTTTTAGCAGGTCCAGAAAATCCATGAATAATGTTTATGGTTATAAAATTGAATTTTTTTTCCCAAATCACAAAGCTGAAAACCACTGTAACAACAGTACTACATAAATATGTTACTATTGTGTTGCCATTCAGTCAGGAAGAATAGCAGAGGCATAATGCTAAGGACATAATATCACTGCTTCTCCATAGTTAATAATTTGCTTTATGCAAGAAAAGAAAGATATGCAATTTCTCCCAAAATATTATAATACCTTAGCATATTCAAAACATGGAGTATTGACATACAATCCCTCTCTGGTATGTCTCGACTGTCGACAATAAAGAAGAAAACCTGACTTTGTCACAGAAAACTACTAAACCTGCCAGGCTGAAGCATCCAAAGTTTTCATCCTTCATTCAAAGCCCTTTTGAAGAGCCCAAGCAATCTACACAACCAAAACCATTAGCCATTTTTGATAGGCCTGATCATACTGTTTATTCATATTTTATTCATTGAGTTCATTTCACGGTGGTAGTCCAGATGCAGCCTTCAAGAACTAATGCTGACTGGTGTGAAAGGGGCTTGGCAGCGACCAAGTCACCGGTCTTCCTGCATGGGATAAGCATGTAACACTTCATAAGATTTAAATGGTGAACTGAGTGGAGGGCAGGGGGCAAGCGGGATTAGGGGTTAACAGGCTTATGATATGAAGACTATAGGTTGCAACACCATGACATGGAAGCAGAACAACAGTACCACCAGCATACGGCACATGTTATACCAACTACTGCTGCAGTTCGGAGAAGTCATTATTTCTATATCAGGATATAAGAGCAGTACCCTGACGGCGACACTACATACTAACCATTATATTCTTCTACAGAGTTCCTAATAACTTTCACTGATGAAGGACATTGCATTAAAAAAAAAATACGTACTTACTGCAGTAGTTGAAGTTTTCTGTTTCCACCGCTTGGTAATCAAATCCCTGGATTAGCAGATTAGCAGAGGAGAGCTCAGTAAGAAAATGTGTTTTGTAACTTTGGAATACACTTAAATTTTAATGAAAAAATTAATAGAATATTATTTAACCATGGCAGAGAAAGTTAACTTATTAAGTGAAATATGCACACCAAACATTCTAGAAAAGCAGTCCTTAATATAATGAAATGTTATTTAGGGAAATTCACTTTTCCTTTACATCTTGGGAAAGATACAGTGAAAATTAAAAAATGTTCTTAAAGTTTCCTTTCATAAAGATTTATCCTGCTTGTCAAATGTTGCATTGTTCCACATCTTCTATATTTTTATTCTTTTCTCATTGTTCTTCCAAACAGCTTTTAGACATTGTTTCAAGGCTGTTGTTTTACTGACAGAAATTCTTGAAACAGAATTTTTTGTCAATGCAGTGCTAAAAGATGTTGATTTAAGGTGAACAACAACTTGGATAGCTTCCCCCTTTGACTGATTGACAATAATGCTGAAGAAAGGATTTGCTTTTGAGCGTACTGTTTCACAGTCAAAAAGCTTGCCAGATCCAATAAACCTGCATTTATGCTTAACCGTTCCTTGCATCCTTGCTTTCTGGGCTACAGAAGAAATTTAGGAAAGCAACTTGAGCTACAAGCTCCATCAAACTAGTACACAGACCATTATTTCTAAAGTCTCCTTGTTAGACTTTAGATTTAATATAATTTGCATGGCATCAGCAACGATACTTTTTTCTGCTTTCTAAGGTTGTTTCTTTCCACTCCATGTGACTTAGATCGTTATGTGTGATTTCGGAACAAATGGTGTGAATCACAAATGCCATACTAGTGAAGGAGAGGGGGAGACAATGCTGCTTATGGCCCTGTCAGAGCAAAACTCTCTTTGCACAGCTGTGCTAGTGGGATAAAACTCCAGGTCTTTCCTGTCCACTGAGCTGTCAAAGTGTGAACTACGCAAAGGAAATTTAGATAATAGTTTAAAGCCAGTTGCGTTAATGAGAATGTAACCATTGTCTTCATCATGCTTTGGAGGAGACCAAGAAGTGCTGGGTCAGCACTAGCCTAAGGCAGAATTGGGTTAAGGATGTGATTTCGGTTTCTGTCAAGGTCCACCACACTCTAATTGGAAAAAGCCACTGTGGAAAATATTTGCCTGTAACTTCCAGCGAGATCCTGTGGAATTCATGCCTGTGTTTGAAGTGCAGAATTATTTTAAAGCTAATGTTTCACCTTAGGTCAGTCTGCAACAATAACTTCAGCTGGGCAAGAAGTCAGACATTTCCCCCCATCAGGGGATGTAAGATGCCAGCCACACAGCAGAATTGTGTAGCCACAGTGCCCTCATAAGCAAACCAACACTCAGTATAGAAGAGGAACAAAAAACCCAATAGTTTTAGATTATGTTCACAGGTAGAAGGAATAGAGCAACTAGCCTACTCCTCTTAGACTACTTTCACCCCAACTCTATCCTATTTTTATCATAGAAAATCAGGGAGCCCCATAATCCTGGTTTTGCACAAATATTTTAAACAGGGCCATTTGACTGTTCTTAATTCCTTACAGTCAAACTTGCAAAAGTTAAGACAATAAAAGAGCATAAAGCAGACCACAGAAATCCGTACAACATTCTCCAAACTACCATTGACTATAAGGGAGGTCAAGAGCCATCCACCTTGTGCTCTCCTCTCCCTCTGCCTGGAGAGCCTTCTACCTCTCCATTCCCTTCCTTAGCTCACCAGCATCATTTTTTACAAGGTCATTCGGGACATGGCAGGGCAATGGCAGGTGGAGGTCATTTTATCAGGTTCTACGGTCAGTAGATAAGCAGGTCTCAATGTTGTTCTGATAATCAAATTCATAAAATAACACATCCAATTCCAGTTTGAGAGACCTAGGAAGTGACTGTGCCTCACTATTTATTTTTTTATTGAATAATTCCTGGTCCTTGGGCCTGGCTTCAGCAAATGTTTCAGACTGGGGTTTTCAGAGGTATTTTGAGTAGTGGGACCTCTAAATTGTACAACTTTCATCATTCATGACATGCTTCAATTTTTTTCCCCACCTCCACTGTATGTTGCTTAAAAAGGTTTCTATCTTCATTTAGTCCATTCAGCATTTGCTGTACATTCAGCAGTGTGGTCATGTTGTATAAATGCCTTCTTTCCTCACTGTGCTCTATGTCAGTTTGGCTATACCTCAGAGAATAGCATTCTTCAGGGATAGAAACATTGCAGTTGATTTTAAAAAAGTCTAGTATATCTGTACACTACCTAGACTAAAAATTGAAGGCATAATACTGGAATCTGATAAAAGCAGTATCACTAGAGAAAGGCTCTGCTTTTGCAGACAATTTGACTCCAATTTAAAAAAATTTCCCTTGGCTTTTTTGGCCATTTTTTTCCCCCTCAAGCAAATAAAGGGTTGAGAAAACAACAGAAAAATTCGCTTTGATGGATGCACATAGACCAGATTGTACTGTTTCTTTATTTTTACATTTTAATGCATAACACATTCTGATGATTATATTTTGATTTTCAAATACAGTCTTGTTGTTCCTGAAACTGCATTTTAAACCTGTTTTCCTGCCTCCCCTTCACTAATACATCTACTGTTATATCTTCAAAAAAGGTGGAAACCTATGGCCACCACTTCTTTGTATCACAGATTGATAGCAGGGTAATAAAAGGCCTGTTTAACCCTAGGAAATATAATTAGAGTTAGAAAATTTTTCATAACTCAAATCCTGATGAGAAGGTAAAATATCAAAAATATGACAGTATGCCATTTAAATAAATTCAGTATCCCTTGTTTAATTTTGACTAGTTATTTATGTTTACACAATACAAATTAAATTTTCAGCTGGACTCATAATATTATCCTGTACATTCATTGTTAGAATGGAACAAATGAACTCATTCTAAAAGGATCAACTAAGACATGTTAACAGCTTAAAAAATCATACCGTTTAAACAACAATTAAAATCCACATTCTCCTGCAAGATGTTTTTGTTTCCTATTTGCTCTTGTTCCTGATAAAAAGCAAAGAATCCTTTAAATAATCCCTTCTTAGTATTTTGGGCTGTTTATTTTTATCTACTTGCCTCCTCAGAAGGAATAAACATAGTTGTCTTTGTTAATCTGAAGACAGACCAATCTTTCTGTGTTTGGTGATCTGCTGTAATGGAATGCCATTTACATGGAACCTAGAACGGAAAAGCCCATATACTGATTATAAAAGATTGGCTTACGCTACCTGGATAATACAACCACAATTTAAACTTTTTCCATAATTTTCATGTTTGCTCTGGGCTTTTTCTTTCCCCTCTCTCTTTTTAAAAAAAATGACAACCAGAAATTTGATTTTGGCGTTTTGGCCTTATGAACATCTATTTGCTTCACTGAGATTGTAACAGCTTTTGTCAGAACTAGAAAATGGACAACTGCTGGAAAATGTCTGGAACAATGCTTTACTGAATTGAGGCCTGGGGAAAAAATATTTACAATGCTCAAGAACCACTACTTGCTAGTACCTCTAATTGTAGGCTATCCCTTACAAATACATGTTCAACATTATGATTACACTAGCTATAACTGAGCTAGAAAAATATAATCCTGTAATATCATCATATATATTCATTAAAAGCAGTTAAATTTTACAGTTAATGATTGCTTGTCTTCTTGTAGATAAATAGAAAATTATCCTTGATACTATTTCAAGCAACACAGGCAAATGACATAAAGCAGCCATGACATTTTAAACAAAATTTTGGGCTCTTTTTATCTGCAGTGAGATTTAATATTTTAAGAAACTTCCAGAGGTGCAAATGATGTCTTCATATAACCAAATTTTCCAAATAGATTTTGCTGGCACCTTAGTAGTTAGACAATGAAATTTCTTCTTGGTTCTAAACCTGTTATCTCCCATAAATACCTTAGATGCTGGAGAGAAAATGTCATAACCAGGGGTATATATGTTAACAGGTAAGTAAGAAGAAGTAACGGGAAAGCAATATAGAATCCTTGGGTTTTAAAATAATTATTAAAAAACAGTACACAAACCTTATTCCATAATTATAACAAAGAAAGAAGGTAATGCTTGTCAAACTGCTTTACTTTTGATTCATTCACTGAACATCCTTCTTAGTTCCTGAAAAATGTGCTGAGAATTGCACAACATTCAATTAGCATTGTCTGAAATGTAAGCATAAACAAGAATTTCATAAGGAGTTATTTTGTTAACAACTAAGAATTTATTTCAAAATACCCAATAGCTAGCACATTTATTCCACTCCAAGGGTTATAGTTGCCTTTTCAGAGGCTAGAGATAAGCTATATGAGATGAACTACTATGAGATAAGATACATAAACTGATCTGTGTCAAATTTAAGCTTTCAATTTTAGTATTTTTTCTAGGTATATGCTTTGAAAAAAATTAAAAATTTAAAGACTTTTTACTTAAAAAAATCATAGTACAGTTTTGCAGTACAGAAGTCAAAATGAATAACAAGCTTCTGGGTTTTTTCCCCTACTATAGATACTTTTGGACAACCTGATCATTAGCCTTTCAATTATCTCCTGCTGTTCAGATCATTTTGCAAGAAGTCCCCTATATTTTCATGCCCATGAGGTTTAAACAGTAAATGCCTAATGAAACAGATGAGTCAGGCACCTATATGACATTTTGACTGAAGCAATTAAAGGGTATTTGGAGTGAGCTCTTGTCTGTAATAATACATGTAGGAATCTTTCACAGCACTGAAAAAAAATTAGTTTTCCTGATGAACGATCGCTACTACTTTGCCAATATTGAATGCAGTACGTAATTCAAATGGGAATTTGCATGTTAACATTTTTACTAGATTCATTCAGACAATGGACACATCAAGCCAAATATCAGTAAAAAATGTCTAAATTATTTTGAAATATTAAAAGTGTATGACATGTACAGGATAATCAAGTGATCAGGCCCAGTCAACATACATTTATGAAAGGCAGGGCCTGCTTGACCAACCTGATCTCCTTCTATGACAAGGTGACCTGCTTAGTGGATGAGGGAAAGGTTGTGGATGTTGCCTACCTGGACGTTAGTAAAGACTGTTACACCATTTCCCACAGCATTCTTCTGGAGAAACTGGCTGCTCATGGCTTGGATAGGCATAATCTTTGCTGGGTAAAAAACTGGCTGGATGGCCAGGCCCAAAGAGTTGTGACGAACAGAGTTAAATCCGGTTGGTGACCAGTCACAAGCAGTGTTCCCCTGGGCTTGGTTTTGGGGCCAGTTTTGCTTAATAACTTTATCAATGATCTGGATGAGGGGATCGAGTGCCCCCTCAGTAAGTTTGCAGATGACACCAAATTGGGTGGGAGTGTTGGTCTGCTCGATGGTAAGAGGGCTCTGCAGAGGGATCTGGACAGGCTGGATCAGTGGACAGAGGTTCAACAAGATGGGTGGATGAATGAGATTCAACAACACTAAGTGCCAGGTCCCACACTTCGGTCACAACAACTCTGTGCAACATTACAGGCTTGGAGAAGAGTGGCTTGGAAGGCTGCCCAGCGGAAAAGGACCTGGGCTGTTGGTTGAGAGCCAGATGAATATGAGCCAACATATGTGCCCAGGTGGCCAAGAAGACCAACAGCATCCTGGCTTGTATCAGAAATAGTGTGGCCAGCAAGACTAGGGAAATCATCCTCCTCCTCTACGCAGCACTGGTGAGGCTGCACTTCAAATACTGTGTTCAGTTTTGAGACCCTCACTACAAGAATGACATTGATGTGCTGGAGCACGTCCAAAGAAAGATAGCGAAGCTGGTGAAGGGTCTACAGAAAAAGTGTGGTGGCACACATAATAAAGTAAACCTTGTTCAGAAGAGTCTTCTAAGGAGCAGCTAAGGGAAATGAGGCTGTTTAGTCTGGAGAAAAGGAGGCTCAAGGGAGACCTTATCATTCTCTACAACTACCTGAAAGGAGATTGTAGCAAGGTGGGTGTCAGTCTATTTTCCCACGTAACAAGTGATAGGAGAAGAGGAAATGATTTCAAGTTGTGCCAGGGGAGGTTTAGATTGGATATTTAGAAAAATGTCTTGACCAAAAGGGTTATCAAACACTGGAACAGGCTGCCCAGGAAGTGGTTAAGTCACCATTTCTGGACGTATTTAAAAGATGTGTTGATGTGGCACTTAGGGATATGGTTTAGTGGCACTTGGCAGTGTTAGGTTTACGGTTGGACTTAATGATCTTAAAGGTCTTTTCTAACCTAAATGATTCTATGAGTACATAAGTATATGGTGTTTCCTTAAACAGCCTACTGAGATTGGCATAAACTATCACTTAATTAATGTCAGAACCACTCTCTGTTTGAAAGAACTGAGGTTGAAGCCTCTCACATTCTTTGTATGCAATACTTGGTAAAACAGAGAAATTCCAGACAAGGAGGAAAACAGCAAGTGTAAATAAAGAGAATGAGTTTTGGATTAAGGGTTATCTCTTTTTTGCAGGTTTTCCAGAAGAAAATTGGAAGCTCATTTTGCCAGAAGCAAATTTGATAATTAAATATCCCCTTGCTTTGTTTTTTGGTTTTTTTTTTTTAAGTTTGGAATTTACATTTGTTTCAGTTCAGTAACCAGCTGCTCTTCCAGGTCAGGTAGGCATTCAGAACGTACAGCTTTAATAGAGAGCCCCTGGCTCTTAATTTGGTAAAAATTTGGGGAAGATTAGCCTGTGTTCCTCTCCCACTGGACTACAAACAAACAGAAAGGAATATTATCATATTTAAAGTTACAGTACTAGAAAGAAAGAAAGAAGAACACCATCTTTAAAATTGAGTCATTTTACTTCATATATATAAATTTGAATGGAAAAATTGAAATAAAATAGTGTATTCTTGAGACACTAATTTAATATCCTGCTCTGAACCACCCACTATTGCAGCCTTTCACTCTCAAGGTTGAATATGTAAGTGTCCATAGACATTAGCCTCTTAACTTAGGCGTCTTGATTTACATCCCTAAGTTTGGGAAGTACAAGTTTACCCTTCTCTTCCCAAAGTTTTCACACACTATAAATTTCTTTCTTTTTTTTTTTAGTCATAAATAAATAATTACTCAACTGGCACCAAGAGTCACAACAATATAACTGCAGTATAAAAGAAAAACAGGTTACTGCCCTTTCTTGCTTTAGTAATGTATTGAATACTTACTTTTAAAGATTCCTTGGTCTGTATCATTTGTGCTGGTTATTGATACTGTGCAAAAGTGTTCCTGTAAGAAGTTGGTATTTCACATGGTGACCGACATAAAACTCCAGCTGAATAGTATTAATCTATCATGGAAACATGGATAGTAACAAAAAAATAAATTGAGCATAAACCAGAAGACATTGTCTGTCTGTTTTAATAATTTATCTGATTCTTTCATCTGCAGCTTTATCTGGAAAGCAGAATTGTGAAGATGTTTCTCAGGCCTGAATGACGTATCAACAACATAACAATAGTTCTTACCTCATATAGGGTAGCAGAATGGAAAAGAGAACAAAAAGAAAAGAGAATCTATCATTTAAAATAAGTTGGTAAACTAGACTCTAGATGACTCTTCAACGATTACATAAAATCATGAGGGCTGTAGTAGAAACAAATAGCCCATGAAGTTAGGACAGAAGTATGGCTAGCAGAAGAAAAATTAAAACAAACAAAAGTATACAGTAAAAGATTTCTCAAAACATGATACAAAATCATTTTCCAAAAAAAAGCTCATACAGACTCAATTGTTTTTGATACTACACTAGGTATTTCAAGAGAAAGCAGTATAATTATTGGGAGAGAGCAATGCTATGTATTTGTAGAAGTCACAGCATGAGCACACAGAGTAACTTGAGGAGCACCACTCCAAGAGGCAATGTATGAACAGGAAAAGTATGTTGCAAGGAATATTTTGACGCCTCTTTTTTCAATAAGCAAGTCAGAAAGAGTAAATTCCGTATATCTCTGCAGGATGTCGGCTTGCGCTCTGTATGAACAGAAATTTCATTGCAACAACTTTTCTTGAGCTGTAAACTCAGTGCATCATACAAACCCTACTGTTTTAATAAGATATCTTCACTCAAATCCTAACAGAGCTGTTAATACTACTTCAACTAGAGCCATTATCTCAGAATATGAGGCACAAAATAACGCAGATTAGACAACTGTCTGGAGATGGCTTGCTCAATATTTTTTTGTCCATATTTCTTGACCATAAGTTTTTGTACGGGTTAGGATGTCTGAAATGGGAATTTCAAAGCCACCATGCTCTGAATGCCCAGAATGGACCTTCAGTGAGTAAAGAAGCTTTACTGGTTAACAGTGTGCCTTTATAGCACGCTAGTAATTCCCATTATATCTTCTGAACTTACCCTTATTTAAAAATATGATGATTTGGAGTGCAATTTTCTGTGGCCTGGCTTTTGACATAATTATTTGAACTAGTTTTACTGGTAACTTCACCCTCTTCCTCTTCTCCATGTTTCTATTGTGCTTTATAACAGTGATAACCTGTCCCTTTCAGACTAATGACACAGTCCCTGTATCAGCACAAACTACCTTTGGCATAATGGATTCTTTTCCAGAGCCACCAGGTGTATCATTTTGTCTTCCTGTTTATCTGCTATGTTTTTCTCATTTAACCTCTTTATGTGCAAGCTTTTGGACTATGATACTATCCTTGTTCTGTTTATTTGCAGTTCTTATTACAATAAAAGCCTAAACTTGGAATATCGCAGCCGGGCCATAATGTACAGACAATACAAAAGTATCAGGAAATATTTCTGAAGAGGAGTTTACTAAATGCACGGTTGATTTAACGCAAGGTATTCTTATTTTGAAAATCTGACTAATGAATGAATGATGTTTGGTGAGTTGTTGGTCCAGATGTATTGAATTTGGTGGGATGGGACATTTAAGTCTTTCTAGCTGAATATGAGAAGAGAGACATTTGCTATATGAATGAAAGAGTCACATTAAAGGTGAGACAGAAAAAGGATAAAAAAGTGAGAGAAAGTGAAAGTGTTATTTGTAGTACGTTTCAGCACACAGTACTTCCATAACGAAGCTCTTGACAAACAATACAGTTTCATTTTTCCTTGGTGTCCAGATACCCTTGGTTACCTTCTTCAAGCTGTTTTATTCAAAAGAAAGGTTATGCAGCTTACAAAATAATGCTCTTAAAACCAATGCTTGGGGCATCTTTTTGTTACCTGCTTAGAACTGTTTGGATCAGATACTACCTAGCCAGCAAGCAAAGATCATGCTGCATTTAATGGGGGTCACAACTTTCATTATTTGGCAACTAAAGTAATTTGGGAAGGCAGATGACTGAAGCCTCTTTTTACTCTTTAAATGTTTTGCCTTATCTTTTAAAGACAAAGGAGAAGTACTTCTCTCTTCCACATCACTTACCTCAATGATCACTTAAGCATAAAATTAGAGAAAAGAGGAGAAAATCAAGGATGCTGTCAACTCCTAAGCACTATGCTAATGAAATCACTACCTTCTGCATATGCTTTTTGCATAAAATTGCCTCCAAGTCTTAAAATAGCTTTTACAACACAGTTCTTCTGACATTATTCTTTCATTAAATCATCGCCTGGTTAATTGTATCCTATTGATGGTAGCAATCCATTGACGCTCTATTTCTTTTTATCAAGTAAAAGGTCACATCAACTGAAACCTGCTATTAAGCAAAAAGCAAAGAAATTGAAAGCAGTAATAATAGTCTCTGCCTGCATATACTGGGTTGATGATGAAACGAAGGTGGAAATATACATTTAAAACTAACCTATGTAAAAATATTGCAATATCTGAAGAAAATATTATATGATAAAATGCTCTGTTTATACACAAAAAGAAGCAGAACTGAATTTATAACAATAATGAAAACTATATACAATGTCATTAGAGAAAAAATTATAGTATTGCTATCTATCTACCATATTTGCATCTTGATAATTGTTGATATCTTAGGAACTCGGTTACACTTATAAATAATTCAGCTTATAATTGTCTTAACTAAGTGGTCCTTAGGGAATTTGGCTGGGAGCAGGCATATATGACTAACTCTGATGAGAAAGGGGGACATTTTATTCATCACTTCTTAATTAGCGGTCCTTACCAGTTATCTGCCATTGTCATAAATACACATGCTGGAAAACAGAGAAAGTAACAGACCTTAAGAAGAACAGCAAGTTACATAGCACAACTGTCAGGTGAGGTCAGTCACAGAGTGGGATTCACTATACCTTATATATTTTGGCTCCCTAACAGTTCCAAAAAAAATCAAATGAAAATTTTTTTTGCAGAACAATTACCTTTCTTAGAAAATATGGAAAACTGAGAAGCTGGAGAAAAAAAACAACAAGTGTATTTCAGAAGAAGAAGATTGTTTGTTTGTTACCCTCTGTTTTGGTTCGAACAGGACTAACACTTTTGGAAGATAAAAGAACTACTTCTCAACTTAAAAGTAAATTAGTTTCAATTGGAAATGTCAAAATTAAAAGTTTGACTTTTCCTACTTTGCATTTTTCCACAACATGAGCACTTCAATAACTTGAAATTAATTCAGAAAACATTTCAGCATCACCAAAGATGTGTTCACTTATTTTTATTACATGAAAAAATGACAGCCAAATTATTTCATCTAGTTCTCCTCTAGATACCCATTCTATTGTGGAACTCCTATTATTATCTGAGCAATTCAAAATCTTGAATGTATTTATAGTCATAATAACTCTCTAAGGTAGGAAAATAGTACTGGTATGTACAGAGGGACAGCTCTAAAAAGGGGTCATAGCCCAGGGATATTCATTACTGAGTGGAATTCATATGCCTGAGTCAAGCATCTAACACCTCTCTGTATTAAAAGGCAAGAATTACATGCCAAGAAAAGACAACTGCAGTCCCCAGCATGCTGAAGAGAGAACAACAAAGGCAACCAATAATTAACACTGAAAATTTGAACAAAATTATCTCTAAGAGTTAAATATCTATCTGTAATTCTGTCTGAAACCTATTCGTGTTCACAGAGAAAAACACACACACACCTCCCCAAAAAAACAACAAAACCTTCTTAACTACAGGGGTTAAGCTCCTATTTACCCAGAAAATGACCTCACCATGGGTCTTGCTGAAAACATGATCCCTCCAGCCAGTGAAGTTATGAGGCAGAAAGTCACTCAAGTTTCAAAGTGAACAGAGATGGTTGGAGATAGAAAACTTAGATTCCTGTCTTTCTCCCTAAATCTCTTTCTGCTCTTTCTTACAGCCAGTGTAAAATGGCTAATTAGTTCAGGAAGCTGAGACTGCCACTAGAAATTCCCTTCATCCACTGTGCATTCTTATATGGGTTTACCTACTGAGGTAGAGTTTAATCTAAATGAAGTTACGGGGTTTCCAAACTTGAACTGGCCAATTCACTCAGGGCTGCTGGACACCGACGCAGAATTGCCAGCCCCACCCACGTTTCTCTGCTCTGCCAGCATTTAAAAAACTCAAATTCAAGAAATATTTGTGACCGATATCTATTATACATAGTTGTTTAAGTGGCGCCATATCCTGAGCTCCAGATGCTGAACTGATAGGTCGTTAGATGCAGGCTTACACTCTGATATACATTGAATAGCTCCTTTCCCTAAAATCATCTAAAGAATTGTGATTCTTCAATAAGTCAAATAACACTGTGAGAACAGTATCTTGAAACAAATTGTTAAGAAACTAATGGGTTAACCTCAACATCAATCATTAAATGTATGGGAAACATTTTACCATGCAATCTACAGAGCTAACACCTTCTCAAGACATTCAGGATGTTTTCAATCTCTTCACTCTTCAACTGGATCCAGTACAGTGACTGAAATGTTCCTTTTCTGGCACTGGCACTGAATGCCGCTGCTCACTGGGTGTAGTGTCTGGGCAGCAGTTTAGTGACTGCTAAGGCTATAATCCAACCACAGTCTTGACCCTGCTAGTTTTAACAATTTTTAGCTTGTTGCTTTTCTTTCAAAATACATTTTGGTGGCTCTTTAAGGAGCAGAGGCAACCAAGGAGATAAAAAGGAGTTACAAACTTCTTTTGCCCTTTTCATTTACAGATTCACTCCTGTGAATTTAAAATCTGATAAGGAAGCATGATTAGTGTTTCAAATACATATGGCAGAGGGTGTTGCTTACATTAACAATAATGGTTAACTAGTACATGAAATTTATTACACAGAATTATTTTTCAGCCTACTTATCACAAGAATAAGACTGATGGAACAGATGTGATTATAAAGGATGAGTTCACATTTTCAGTAGGTCCCAGTTATTAGTTTACCAGTGGATTCACTTGTACTGCTTTTAGGCATGTTGACAAAAAACTGAAATTAGAGAATCAAATGAACTAAAGCATGATCACAGTGAATGGGGCACAGAGAATGAGAAGGTGATGAAATATGATGGTAGTGAAAAACAACACACCACAATTACACATTCATGTCAGAACTTGAGAATTAGTGGGCGTGAGCCTCCTAAGCTGAGTGGCATATAAACAGAAAACCAGACTGTCCTTTATCATAAGGTTATTGAAAACTAAAGCAAGCAGATTTTTAAGTAGGAGAGGTTATGTATGGCTGCCCCATATTGGCCTTCGGGATCTGTGAGACAACTAACCACAGGATTTTCAGTTTTGAGGAGAGTGACGCACAGTTCTATATGGCTGCCAAAAAAAGCTGAGAATGGCTCTGAATACGTTAATAGCAACCACCAACAGGCCTGATATTAGTCTGGCCATTATAACAGGTGGCTGTAGTTAGCAAGGGATATTAACACAGGGTTTTTTCTGTACTTCACCATATGGTTCCCATTAATTTAATACACAAAAAAAAAGGAAGAATATTTGTCAGCAAGCAAATCTTCCTCTTTAAGCACCTTGTCCAAACCCCAGGTACCTGTGAGATAATTTTGCTGAATAAAACATTATGGCCCACATGCTTTTCCATGTAATAATCCATAATGGATATTTTAACAAATCTATGGCAGCCTCCTCAGGTTGACACAGGGATGTATACCCTAATGAGAAAGAACTTCACAGTGCAGTAGATGGCAGTAATAGTTATACAATGTCAAATCCAATAGTACATTTCAGAGCCACAGCTTATCTTTGATGGCTCATAGGACAAAAAAATATGGTCCAGCAGTAAGAAATTCTCTCCTGTATTGCTAACTTGCACATAGTGATCTGTTCCCACACTGTTCTATTGCATCTAAACAAAACCATTCAAACTAAGGGAGATGCTCCCTGACTTTGCAATAGCAAATATGCCTGTAAAGGTCTGCCCGGAAAAGAACAATCCAGGGGAAAGAAGATTAAAAGGCTATAAAATTACAAATAGCATAAAGAAGATGAATGGCGCTGGATTAATGGTTGGACTTGATGATCTTGAAGGTCCTTTCCAACCTAGTGATTCTGTGATTCTGTGTGATTCTGTGAAGAGAAGTGTTAATCACTGTCCACACAATGCAAGAAGAATCACATCATCACATGAAGTGATGAGGCAGCAGGATACAAATGAAGAAAAGGAGTGGGTTTTTTCTACTATGTTTAATTGTTTCATGGAAACTCATTGTTAAAAGATATTCTGGATTCTAAATATTTAGATCAGTTTAAATGACACTAAGACGAATTCAGGAAAGAATAAACCATTGAGGTCTCATAAACAAGTATGTTCTTAAGGTGCATATTACTGGCAGCAGAGAATCAGAGGAATTATCAATGTTTTTCCTCTCTTCTGGTGGCCACTCAGGCAAGCTTTTTTGGCTAGACTGTCTCATCTTGAATGGTATTTCCTATGCTCTTAAGAGCTGTGCAAATAAATATATATACGATTCAGTTCTTTGCAATATACATCAGTCTGCTCTCTTGCACATTTTAAGACTTCCTTGTAGGAAGGTTGTGGTTTTGCTGGCAATCTTCTTAAGGAAATATGTAAATTAAACTCCTTTTGGATTAGTTGCATTGGGACCAATGGAGAATGAGCTTCAGATATTGAATTAGAAAAAGGCTCTTTTAGGATTTGAGGAGGATATGCACAGTGTGAATACACTGGAACTTGGATAGGACTTAGATTATTCATAACCATAAATAGTGCTATAGAAATCATTGCCATCATCAATTTTCAAGTTTGAGAGACCTGCTGCAATAGTACTGAGTTAACTGCACTCTGACTTTGGCTCGCTTAGGTTTTTCCAGTAAAGATATAAACTCTAAACTTATTAATTAAAAAGTATTATGATCTATACATGCAATATGAATAAAAATCATTCCCATGTCAAGAGCTTACATAAGAGCCTTTGAACCATTATATTTGTACTGAGGTTCCTATCAAGCCTTAATTTAGTATTATAGGCTGTAGACATATACCTGGGTGAAAACAAGTGCTGAACTGGTTTGCAAGTATTTGTTCCAAGTCCAAATTCCTGTACTTAAGTGTTTCAAAAGAATTGTGCAAAGAGGTGAGCCACCATTTTTATTAAAAACCTATTTCAACAGCAGTAATGGGCTGTGGAATCCACCTATCTGTTGTGAAACAAATCACACCAAGTTTATAAAATCAAACAGGATTTTGATATTGCAGACATTATTAAAGAAGACATGAATATGGAAGGAAGGACAGAAGAGAAATTCAAATTGAGGATAGAACACCTCAATAAAGTCAATAGAATATTGGCTAGAAAGAAATGATCTATTTTTAGTTGGGAAACTAATCTTATTGCCTCCCCATTTCTATCATATGAACATGTTGATTAGCAAGATAAAATTTCTAACAATTCCATTTTGCACTTCAGTATCTTTCCTATACTTAGAGCACTAAGAGTTAGAACAATCCTTTGGATGAGGGTCAGAGTGCCTGTCACAGTTTGTTATATTTTGAAGGCTGAGGTGGATTGTTCATGGGGTAGAAGAGTTTTCAGTCAAAGACAGACCTTGGCAATGATTGGCATTAGGCCTGTTTTGCTATTCTGTCAAAGGTTTAGCATGCCAGTCAATGAGAGATGATAAATGGTCACTTAAAATTGATCATAATTCATTAAAGGTTGATCAGGATGCTGAACTCTATTAATGAGTTGCAGTTGATGCCAAGTATTTTTGGCTATACTTTCACATGCCATTATTTTTTGAATGTCTTTGGGACATTTACCAGAATGACAGCTGTTTCTCTGTTAATATATAGAATAATAGATGAGATAATTCTGTTGAAGAGTTCTGATGACATCACACTCCAAAAAAACCTCAAAGCTCATATGATTTATTGCGTTAGGAGTATCCAGATGGAGTTATTTTCATGTTTTACTGTAGCCCATTAATTCATTTAAATAATATATGGATCTGTGACTTTGAGACTTTCACAGAGGCATGGCAGAACTCTCTGACTTGTCTTAGCATGCAACTAATTGCGGATGTGAGCGGGATCCAGGAAGAATTTTTGTAAAGACTCCAGCATTACTTCTCAACATTGACAGTAGCAGTGCATTATGTGATTGGATGAGAAGTACAATAACATTTTTTTTCACAGTATTGCCTGATAATGTACATCTCAAATCACTTCCCTCCCTGTAATGCATTTGTCTTATGTGATTTTGTTGGGGTTTTCAACATATTTGCCACACAGCGTGTTGGATGTTTTCTCGTGACCTCATAACTCCCATTCTATTTAGAAGAAAAGTCCTTATGAAACAGATACAGCTGTTGTCTTCATCCTCTCGCCCCTTCTCTTGTCTCCTGTACTTTCCAGTGTCAGAAAAAAGTTCTCTTTACATTATTAATTTCATCTCTGAATTTTTCCAAGGGTGTTTTTTTGCCTTCTTCACTCACACAAGTTCATTCCCTTTATAAAAATAAACTCAAAGAGAAAGTGAAGCTTGTTGAGCTTTAGGGTCTGTGCTTCTTCTAAGCACCTTTTGTATACTGGAAGGCTGCAATAAGGTCTACCCAGAGCCTTCTCTTCTCCAGGCTGAACGACCCCAACTCTCTCAGCCTGTCCTCACAGGAGAGGTGTTCCAGCACTCTGATGATTTTGGTGACCCTCTTCTGGACCTGCTCCAACAAGGTCTATGTTTTTCCAGTGCTGAGGGCTCCAGAGCTGGACGCAGGACTCCAGGTGGGGTCTCTCCAGAGTGGAGTAGAGGGGCAGAATCCCCTCCCTTGACCTGCTGGCGACGCTGCTTTGGGTGCAGCCCAGGATAAGGTTGGCCTTCTGGGATGTGAGCACACACTGCCAGCCCATGTCCAGCTTTTCATCTACCAGTCCCCCCAAGTCCTTCTCAGCAGGGCTGCTCTCAATGCCTTCATCCCCCAGCCTGTACTGATACCAGGGATTGCCCCAACGCAGGTTCAGGACCCTGATGAACCTCATGAGGTTCACACGGGTCCATTACTGTAGCTTGTTCAGGACCCTCTGGATGGCATCCCATCCCTCAGGAATGTCAGTTGCACCACTCAGGTTGGTGTCATCTACAAACTTGCTGAGGGTGCACTCGACCACACTGTTAATGTCACTGACGAAGATATTAAACAGTACTGATCCCAGTACAGACCCCTTGAGGATACCACTCATCACCGATCTCCATCTGGACACTGAGCCATTGACCACTACCTTTCATGGAGATGATGCCTTCATCCTATTGCATGAAAACCTATGTACCTAAATGGGACAGAGAGAACTGCAGAAACTTCATGTTTGTGGCCTCCACTGTTACAATAATTTAAAAATATACCCAAACCAGTTGTGCATAAAGTCTGTAAGGTCCAGCCCCACAGAGATATTGAGATACTTCGTTGTCAAAATTCCATCAACTTGTCCTAGCAAAACCAATGTCACTAACCTTTACCACATACATTACCTGTGTTTTTTTTTCCATTGAGGTCAGAGGAAAATGCTGTTGTGATCTGGCCTAGTCTGATTTTCAGAAAGAGACTTTGGGATGTGAGAGCTTGCTGGCTTAGTGTGAAGGCTAGATTTTTAAATCCATTCAGGTAGCTATACATATAGCTATACAGAGGTTTCCTCAGTAATTCCTAAAATTGTTATGGAGGGTGTATGCCTGTCTCTCTCATTACCATATTTTATTAAATCCTTCTTTATCTTTAACCAGCTAAGCTTTTTATTTAATCTAACCCTTGATCAGCACTTCAAAAAGTTATGAAAATTCATCAGAATAATTTCTGAAAAAACTGTGTCAAATAAAGTTTGTTTAAACAGGCATCACAGGCACAGGCTGCAACACCTGCAGCAATAACTTGCCTTGTTAATCACTTTTACTTATTTTAAATATGATGAATAAAGCAAAGAATACCACAATTGGACAAAGGGATTAATCTTAGATTTACAAAGAAATACAATTACATTTAAGAACCATGACACTGGAGAAACACTAAAATTCTGAATCCTTTTACAGAAAATGAGTTAGAAATATATGGGAGAACTTACGTCATACACCATGAACCTAGACAAGTTTAAATAATATAATCACAAAGTTCTTTAAAGCCAAATATATTTGTCTTCACTGGAATAATAAACCTCTTCTAATGAATTAATTATTGCTTTGCATTAAACTAAAATGTTCATACATAATCAAGGAGAGAAAACTGTGACAAAGCATTAAGACATTACAAATCTCAAAGTACATTTGCTTTCATTTCCATTAATGGACAGAAAAAATAGGCTTTAATTTATTACTATACAAAGAAAGAAAATTAACCCATCAATATATTTAATTAAGGCATCGTTCTTTTGTTATGTAATGAATAAAAATTAAACTAAACTAGTGCTCCTTTAGACATCATAAATGAATGAACTAGGTTTTCTCCCTGCCATCTTGCTAGAGCAATAACATAGTTCTCCCTCACAATCAGGATTTTTCCTCACAACATTAGTATTGCACAAATCAAGTGGAAAGTGGATGTTTCACAACAAAACTAAAGCCAAATAAAAAGCCAATAAAACTACCATCACTCTAAAAGTTAAATAGTGCCAGACCATCTAATTAAATCAAGGTACAATTTGTCTCTTGCATTTTTGTAACCAATGTCGGACTTGGTTACCAGGATTTCATGCGCTCTCTATAAACAGAAGTGTATGCCCTCTTTTTGGAGTCATTAAAAAGAAAAATCTCTGTTGGTTTGAAAAAACAGTATCTCTAGGCTGCCAATCTAAAATAGTTAAATTTAACAACTGACCAGAAGGAGCTGTCATCCCATTTCAACCCACCTTATTACAACTAATTTTGTTCTGTTTCTGTGATAAGCTTTAAAAAAATCAAATTTCATTTGATAAAGTTACCCGATAAAATTGAAATATCAGGTAATGCTATAATCTAAGACATGGTTGTTCTGTTATTGAAATGCAACACAACACATCAGGTAAAATACTGTCCTATTTCAAAGGATAAAGGTAGTTAGGACAAAACATTGGCTGAACTATCAAAAGCTATGTTTTCTGGTGCCACCTTAGAGAGGCACTTCACCACGGGGGAAAAAAACAAAAAGGGAAAAAAAGAAGAGAATGATGCTACCCTTCAGAAGGATGAGTTGGGACGATCCATGAAGTTTCCCTGGCAGCCATGTCTTCATTCTACATGAGAACAGCTTTTTTGCCTGACAGCAGGTGGAGAAGGAGGTTCCTCTGGCTCCTCTGCCTCTGAGATGACAAATCCTTGTGTTGAGCAGCTGCCAAGTGGTAAGCAGTGTCACATCCTGCAAGCAAAGGAGGATTTTAGCTGCTTGGATTGCTAGTAATAATTCTGACATCTCTTGTGCTTCTCTGCTACAGCTCCTTCCCACAATTTTATCACATAGGTTATTTCATCTACTGTCACTTGCCCTTGTTATAGCCCAAGGACTCCTACTCAGACACTAACTTGAGCTGGGGTTTCCTCCCTGGAACAAAGGCACTCACTGCAAGGGTCATGACTGCCTTCTTCCTATGCTCTTGGGTCCCACCGCTCCTCTCCCTCCTATATACCAACTAGCCCGTGCACAGGTACACAGTCAGAGGCTTCTCTGCTATTTGCATTCCTAAAGGGGGTGAGGAATGGTTTCGTATCTGCTCTTGGCTTTGATACTTCTAGACATTTGATTGCTTAACTGCAAAAAAATTAATCCTCTCAGTTCTGTCCTTTGTAACAGGCCCAAGAGGAGGCACATTTTTCTGGTTACAGAGGGCAGTCACTGGAGGTGGAATCCTGGCCTTATTGAAACCAATGGCAAGCTTCCATCAACTGACTTGTTCATCCTCTTAATCCTCCTTTAATCCTCTGTAGGGATAGATCAAATGCAAACCTCTGAATTGTACCCAGAAAAGAAGGAGAAGCCAGTGCAAATGTTGGAGTGTTGTGTAATGCATTCCCTCTCCCTCATCCCACCTGGCAGATGAACAACCACTGTCTGAATGTTCTGTAGATTCGGCTTTTGACTCTCTTTAAGTGTTACCCTCTCCAAAAACCATTGCAATATTCTAAATCCCAAGTCAAAAAGGTCTGGTTCATGTCAAAGTATCCTGAAAACAGAAAAACATGCATTTTTATGAGACATTTTATGACAAAAATAAATTTCAGCAAAACATAGAACAACTTAATTTGCCACTTTAAGATTCAGCTCTGTATGAGGCACATTGAAGATGATATTCTCTGGCTTTAAGGAAATAGTCCAAAAAAAGTGACAAAAGTACCTTTCTTTACAAACATCCCTGGTGTCACCAGCTTCACTTCTGTCTTTTTTGTGAATTAATCACCCTCCAGTTAATCACAGTCTAAACTTCAGTTGGTCACTGAGCAAAACACTTAAGGTGAATCGACTCAGCCTGAGGAAATATGAATCCAAAACTTGGTGCCACCTGGACGTCTATGATACTACAACCCAGGCCACATGTCTGCACCTCCTCCAACTGCTCATAGAAAATAAGAAGCAAGAGATGAACAAGGTTTACAGGTAACTTGCTACCAATTGAAACATGACACAAACCTACTATGAAATGCTACTAGGCTGCACACAGTCTGATGCAATACCGTCTCTGTAGTTTGGCTAAATACACACCACAGCAAGCTGATAACACTATTAAAAATTAAATGCACCTCTCTCCTCTACCCTGTAGTATCTGATACACTCATGTAATGGTTACAGCTGACGGTTTTACATTTAAATCACGGTACAAAAGTTGTCTTTGTGGTATTACCTCAGCATAAATGACACCACAGTTTAATTCTATGGGCTGATCCTCAAAATACTATAGCTCCCCTGATTTTAGGGCTTTCTCTTTTGGCTTTTTTTTTTATATATATATATTTTGAGGTAGCTCATATTTAAATAATAATTAGTAGTAGTCTCTTCCCACTGCATCGAAACCATGAGCTATACTGCCTAGGCATTGATGTTTTTCTAAAAGGAAAGAGTACAGCTAGCAAGGGTGTTATTTTCAATAGCTTTTTTTCCCCTTCAAGCAGAAAATCATTAAAAAATCTACTTGTTTCTTTACTTCATATTTATTCTAGCCATATTATCAATGTCTAAGAAGTTAGTTAAAGATATCTTGTGACAAAATTTGGGGTTGGAGCAATATTCAGAAAACCATCTCTCATTACATCTGGACTGTGGATGGATGTACAGTTTCTGACAACTGGAAATCAGAAGAAGAATTCACCAAGAGGTAAGGTGAAAAGTCAGGTGACATCCTCCTGCACCTCACTGTTCAAACTTTAATCAAGTCTCAGAGAAATAAATAACAAAGCAAGAGTTGGATGAATATCAGGAAGATTTGAATGACAAGGAGCAGCAACCTGAATGACATAGAGCTGAGAAAATGTCAGATTCCACCCTGCTATCACTCTATCAAACAGCCATCTGTCCTTTCCATTTCCAGCCTTTCGAATCAAAGCAGATCTGAACTGAGATCTCACAAAAGTTAAGGCTAACCAAAGTAAAGGTCCTTTATTTCAGACAGATATTAAATGGTTGGTTTCCTATTGTATGGTTGTGTTGACTCTGGCAATAAAGACAGATGCATTGATTTCAAAAGAGTTTGATTCACCTGTCTTTTGTTAGCACTCCTTCTGAACCACATTGGTAGACTTCACTTCCCATTTTCATTTTTAGTTCTTTTTAAACTTCGAAATGACCCCTTGAGACACTTCAGAACAACCAGGGATATATGTAAATCAATTTTACTTTTTGTAGAAGAATTAATTTCTGTATATAAGACATCATCAATTTTTCACCAGCAAGGGAACAAAGAATAAACTTGTTAATATTAAGTGAATATCTATATTTTGGTTTTTTTCTGTTCAATTTCAAAATCTGCTCAGAGCAAAGTAGGAGTTATAGGTTTTTTTCTTTTCCTTAAAAGTCTTTAAAGGAGCATTTTGTACTTCAAAAAAAGTGAATGAAAGAAAACACTGAGGGAACATTTTATCCCTTGCAAGGAGTGGCTTCCATCTCTGGCTTTCACCTCAGCTCATTGTGATTGGCTTTCAGGCTGTGTGGAAAAGTAAGTGTTTTGCTGTTTTTATACTGGTTTCAGACTGTTTCTGTTTGAGCAATGTGCATGCAAGATAGAGGAGAGCCGAGACCTTGCTTTACAAAATACGCTACAGAGCTACATCTCATTCCTTTCATGTGCTAGTAACCAATAAAAATCAGTGGAGTTATGTTGTTATAAAACTGATACAAGGATAAAGAAATCTGACCCTGTGAGTTGTGATCCCAGTATAACAGGAACAGACAACTTGATTCTTATTCGGGCCTTCTCTTCGTTGAATGCGAACTGCATG
Source organism: Phaethon lepturus (assembly GCF_000687285.1). Taxonomy (NCBI): domain Eukaryota; kingdom Metazoa; phylum Chordata; class Aves; order Phaethontiformes; family Phaethontidae; genus Phaethon; species Phaethon lepturus. The sequence continues at coordinate 3,901 of NW_010539607.1, read as the reverse complement.
GCGAGTAAACACATGCTTTACAAAACTTTTCAGACTTCTGAAATGAGACCATATTGTGTATATCAAAAAATAGCAATCACATCGTTTAAAAACTTTTGTAACCTTCATCAGCAAAGTCCTAACACAGCCTATAAATCTGTGGTGCAAAAGATCCTACACTTTGCGGTTAGCAAAGTTCAGAGATGCTGATCTAAAATGGAGCTCACGATTTTTTAATGTTGATCATACACTGTCTCTTATCAGCAGACATCAGTGGGGGGTTGGAAACTCATTTCTGGGGCCACAGGAGATAAGACAGTAAAGAGGATTTGAATAGGACATACTTGCTAAGTTTGAAATAATGTGGTTTTATGATGAAAGTACTGTCTGGGGCTCTGGATGCACATAAAGATGTTGCTTTGGGTTCAAGCGCAAAACTTGAGCTTGACTGCAAAATATTGAAGTTACATCTGAAAGGTGGGGCCTGGAAAGTCTTTTTAATGGCCAAGTTCAGATGCTCACGTTGCCTACATTCTGGAGGTAGACTAAGGCATGTACTGCCCCATCTCCCCTGTGCCCTGGTCGCTGTAGGAAGGAAGCTTGTGCTCTCGTGTGAAATCGGATCTGGAGTAAAGGTGATCAGGATCTTTGGGTATGCCCAAAAGTGCCCCTCCTGTACTGGACTAAATATTGTTGGGCAGAACTAGCTATTCCTTTTCTAATCACAAAAAATTACTAGACACAGGAGTATTTTAACCACACTAATCTGCAGAAAACTTGGGTAGTAATGGAATAAAATATTATACTGTAGAAGTATAACACAGCTCATTAAGGAGTATTTTCTTGGGGGATGTTTTTGACTTTCTATTACTGTTCCTATCTAGCACCCAAGGCAAGTACATCATAAGAGTGATACTTCTGGAGGTATAGTGCTCCTGGCTCATTGGCTGCCTCTCTTGACAAGTGCTCATCATTTTTTATGGTTTAAGGTAACATGAAACAAGGCTGTAGAAGGTGACTTCAATAATAGTTTTACAGAAGTTTTACCTTTTGCTAGGATGTGGCTACAAATCTGTTAAGCTTTCTATTAATGCCTTTACATTCAGAAATGATCAGCCTCTGAATTGCAGTTTACATGTGTTTTCTCCATGATGTTTAACTGTGTGACTGGAAAAGAAGTTAAAAGGCCAGAGGTAAAGAAAATGATTTTGCACTTGTATTTAAGCTGGAATAATACCATAGAATACAATAATCTTATTTAATCAGGAAATTATTATATATTAGAATAACAATATTATGATGTAGAAACTATCCAAACACCTTACAGTGTTGGTAGAATATGGAGCAGCCTCCAACTTACCAGTCTGTGTGAAGAAGTCTCTCTCTCTCTCTCTCTTCTTTCCTTTCTATGGAAAAAATGGAAAAATTCTGTGGCCCACTTGAAACATACAAGGGGAAAGCTGCTGTCAAGCAGAAAGACCAGCACCTCCTCTCTATAAGGGCAACCACATGTGTGAACCTTGACTTTTTCATAAACATCTGGCATTGTAAGCACCTCAGCCTAGCTCCACAGTCTCTCTTAGGAGGCCAGTGAATCACACCTTTACTTCAAACGTCTGAGAAGCACAACATGAGCTCTTTCATCTTCATTCAGAGATGCTCTCCAGGCTGATTAATATCCTTCAGGACCTGGCACCTGAGATGTATGCGTTTAAACATTTTTACATTCATTCTTATAATACTGAAGTCATGCAGCTTGTTTTGTTCAGCCCACACCAATGTTTTTACATATTCGCATGGTGAAATGACCTCACTCTGATTTACCTTTTTCCAAAGAAAAGTTCTCTTTGTTTCAAACATGACAGGTGGTTAAAAATAAATAAATAAATAAATAAGACAAACAGATTGGCTTTTTGGATGCTAAATCCCTGTAATATGAAGCTAATCATTCCAAGCACATTTCAGAGAACACCAGGTCAGTTCTTACTGGTGATATTGGAAGGGACTGGAGGCATTAGATTTCTCACTTGGGGTTTTCCTGGCTGTATTTTGTCACTGGATTAACAGTGCAGTAGCTACACGTTAGAAAAATGATTGCTTGCATTCGTTTTTATGCCAGTACAGGTATATACGAACAAACAAAAGTTTAAGGAAAATATTCCCAGGGAAGTAAGGTCTTACACTAAAGCCATTTTACACAGTTTAGGAAATTTAAATCCTGTGCATTGCTTTAGATTTACAGAAGACTGATTGCATGTAAACAGAAAGTACCTCATCACAGTAATAATCTACGTACTTGGGTTCACTGTCTATTGTATCCTGTGCAATCCATTATTAAATTACCCACCTTTCATTCCTTTGTTGAGATGCAGTCTCACAGAACCCATGCAAGCTGATGTTTGGCAATTTCTATAAGCTACAGGCAGCAACAGTGGTGAGATTAATTAAAAATATTTTAACCTCTGAGACACCAGTGTATTTCCAGTGGCACTACTCTGTGCAGACAGTGGTATACTGAGATGAGAGGTTTCCTATACAGCATGAAAGAACTAATTTGGCTGTTGGAATGCTTGAGCCACTTTCAAGCAGAAGAAGTGTCAGTGCCTAATCAGACAGAGGGAGAAGGTATGGGGTTCTCCAGTTCTTGGCACAAGAACCAAGTTTTTAAATCAGAAAACGTTGCCTTATTGTCTTGCATCTCCCAGAGATCCCAGGAGACAAACATCTCAGCAGACCTTTCCATTTCCCTAGGGACAGAGAGGGTGGACTTGGGATTGCCCTCCTCCTGTATCATGAAGAACAAGGCTTTTCATTCCCTCACAGACATTTGCAAGGAACCTATATTATATCCTTTGAAGGAGACTTGAGCAAGCATTTTGTCTTTCTGGCAACTTGTTAATTTCTATAGAACAAAACCCCTAGGAAACCTGTAGGAAAGATTTTGAGTCGTTGTCAAATGTCAAATTGTTTAATCAAAAATTGATATTAGATCAATATATAAGTATTATGGCTTAAACGGATTCATTTTGAACCGCAAACATGCTTTATATTTCCCTCTGTCCTAAATATCTATATTATATCTGAATTAAAGTCCAGTTTTTAGATTTCAGTTACCTGTAACATTCAGGTTGCTTAAATGAGATTGGCTCTCCCACCATTATTCAGGGCAGGAAGACAGGAATTAACACCACATCTTTTTGCATTCTTTGGAGGTCACAGTCTTTTTGTGCATCATATAAGCTGAAAACATTTAAATGTGAAATTACAGTATGATGAAATACTTTCTGATATATTTGGGTTAAGGTCATGTAGCATAGTCAGTGCAATTTCTCCTTAGATTGTTAAGATTATTGCTTAAAACATTACAGTTGAAGCAGTCCTAATGAACAGTGTTATTTTTTGAGATCTGTCACTAGTTTACTTGCTCTTATTTCTCAACCATGGCAATATGCTGTTTATTAGATCTAAAAAAATAAATCTCTAGGCCAATTTAAAAACACTTATAAACTCAAAACTGAATATGTTTGTTGCTTTGGATGCATTCTGCTGAATAATAAAAATATTTCTGAAATACTATTTCAGTGATGATTTACCACAGATATCAGGCTGCTAGGCAGGTTTAAAGAGCATAAGTAGATAGCAAAATATACCCAGAATACAGCCTGGACAATGTTAGAGCTCACTGGTGGTTCTTCCCCTACCTACAACATATTAGAAAACAACCAACAATAGTTGAACAAGGACCGAAAAAAGCAATACAGGGAAAAATAAACTCACAGTTTCATGCACAAATAAAACATGACCCCGTCTGCTGGGACCAAAATGTTGTGGTACTGTCCTTCATTGCCACTTCATATGGGGCAGAATTGCACCAATATTTCATACAATCACAGAATCATTCACAGAATCACAGAATCACAGA
>NW_010539606.1:42539-51890 GCF_000687285.1 Phaethon lepturus | reverse complement strand
GTCATAGAAGGAGATCAGGTTGATCAAGCAGTATGCTGCCTATCATCTGCCCACCATTCCCTATCATCTTCTTGTCGTACATATGCCTGGATAGGGCTTCCAGGAGGATTTGCTGCATAATATTCTGGGGACAGAACTTAGACTGACAGGTCTGTTGTTATTTGGGTTTGCCTTCTTGTTCTTCCCAAAGATAGGTGCGATATTTGCTTTTCTCCTGCTCATTAGGACCCTCCCTCTGTTGCCATGGCCTTCCAAGGATGATAGAGTATGGCCTTAACAATGATTATGGACCTCCCTCAGCAACCTCAAGTAAAGTCCATCTGATGCTATGGATTTGTGTATGCCAAACTGACTTCATTACTTCCTAATTCTCTTCCTGTAAAATGGGTAATGCTATATTCCCAAGGACTCTGCCAGTAGGCTCAGTGACCTGCGAAGCCAGATGGCAGACCTTGCCAGTAAAAACTGAGACAATAAAAAGTTATTGGGTACTGTAGCCCTTTGTATGTCCTTGCATGTTGGCATATGAACAGAAGTTTCTTCCTGTAAAATGGGTAATGCTATATTCCCAAGGACTCTGCCAGTAGGCTCAGTGACCTGCGAAGCCAGATGGCAGACCTTGCCAGTAAAAACTGAGACAATAAAAAGTTATTGGGTACTGTAGCCCTTGCATGTTGGCATATGTACAGAAGTTCTCATTGCCATTCTTTCCATCCCTTATCAGTTTCAACTACAAGTGAGCTTTGGCTTTCCGAACTCCAGCATTACATACTTGGATAACATCTCTGTATTCCTTCTGGGTAGTCTGTCCACACCTCTGCCTGTCATGAGGTTTCTTTTGGAGACTGAGTTCAGCCAGGAGGTCCTTCTTCATGCTGACCTTCTGCCTGTGCATCAGAATAGCCTGTTGTTCTTTGAGGATATATCCTTGAAGATCTACCAGCTCTCCCGCATTCCTTTACCCTTTAGAGGAGTTTTCCATGGGATTTTGCCAAACAGAACACTGAACAAGCTGAAATCTGCCACCTGGAAATCCACAGTTCTGATTTTTCTATTGTTTTGCTCAGTCTTCTCAGGATTTTAAATGCTAAAATCTCATGATCAGTGCAGACAACATTGACCTCAGCCTTCACCCCCTGTCAAATTCTTCCTTGTTTGTGAGCAACAAATTATACAGAGCATCTTCCCTAGTTGGTTCATTGATCACCTGGGTTAGATCTAGGTGATCTAACCTCTGTCTAGGATGGAGCTGCTTTTTTTTCTTTTCCTTAAATCCTTTGTTGTAAACATATTAACCTTTAAATTACAGACAGTAAATAAACAGACAACAATGAATATTGAATCTGTTTCTCTGTTCAAGATTGAAATAGGAAGGATCATATGATAATAGGATAATTCAGGTTGGAGAGGACCTCAGGAGGTCATCTTCTGCAGGATCAGAAGCTGGCTGACCTCAAAACAGGGTGGGCTATGAGGTCAGACCATGTTACTGATGGCTTTATCCAGTCTGGTCTTGAAAATTTCTGAGGATGGTGACTGCACACAACTTTTTCAGATGATCAAATCCACTACTTGAAAAAAGCTTTTCCTTATATATAGTCTGAACCTATCTTGTTTCAACTTATGCCTGTTGTTTCTCATCTTCTCACCTCTGTGAATAGCTTGGCTCCATCTTCTGGATAACTTCTTCATGGATACCAGTTGACAGCTGTTAGGTTCCTCTAAAGCTTCTTCAGGCTCAACAAGCCCCATTCCCTCAGCTTCTCCTCATATGGCATATTCTTCCTCAACATTTTATGCCAGCAAGTTTCCAAGTCAGTTTGTAGCATTCTGTGACATCAGGACCAAGCTCTCCTCACATGTCATTCAGGGAAACTTTAGAACCTACGTAGAGGTTGGAAATCTTGCTTTGGTAACAGACCACCTGGGACTCAGGCATGGCACTGATGAATGTGGCATTGCCTAAAACCCCTATGGGGACCTAAGCCGATGTATTTAATCTTCGGAATGGAAGGGCGAGTTAGGGAGGAGGGCAAAGAAGCAGAGTACCCTAGCAAGACTTTCAGAGATAAAAACCTAAGAACATTAGGGAAGGCATCCTCATAAAATAGTAAATATCATTTACCAGTTTAAACGTTGTAGAAAAGCTTCTGAAATTCTTGAAGATACAAGGTAGGCCAATTAAAAGCATTAATAGTATCAGACATATCACCGAAACCTCACACTCAGTGTGTCCTGCTACCACCTAACATATTTTTCATTTCTGAATAACTCTAGCAATTCCAGCTGTTTACAATTTGGCCATAGGATAAATATGATCTTCAGAGGTCCCTTCCAACTCCTACCATTCTATGATTCTGTGATTCTGCGATTTAGTGTTTTCTTATACATTCATATGTGCTTGTTCATTAACCATTCCTCACACCTGGGAATTTTTTCCTCTACTATATCTAACTATGTGAAAAATAATATACATGATGGCATTTTAACGTTCTGGTGTTGTATTTTATCACAATAAGGAAATGTTATCATATTCCTTTGGATAGAGGGAAAGTAAAATAATATATATCGTATTTAAATGGCTATGACTGTGGTTCATGACTGCAGTGATCGAAGCCTACCAAATGGTTTAAAAACTAAGTTATCATAATATGGCTTAAGTGGGCTATAAATAATAGAATTTTTTAAGCCATCTTTTATCTCAGAGATGAGTTTCATAGATTTGTTAATTTATGTGAGCTGCATGACTAAGGACTTCTGAATTGTCTCCAGACACCTTTAGCAACACTAGAAATGAGTGGAACTCTTTTCCTGCATGGGTTAGGTGTTTTTTTCTTTCTAATTGGTAACTTTTGTGAATTGTTCAACTATTTTTGATTGAACATGATCATGTATTACGATCCATCTTTTGTTTGAACTCTTGTATATTTACCTCTAAATATATATATATGTATATATATGTAGAGAGGGAAGTATTCGGGGATATGCATCAAGCTGAATTAGTACTCAGTGCAAAGCAGGCTGGACGAACAACCAATCAGGTAGTGCAAGCTGTCAAAGAGGTTTCAAGAATTCAGTAGGTTAAGGATGAGTTGATGGAGAGAAGAGGGAGAATATAACCTTGTAGAAAAAAAAAAGATCCTAAATTTCAGGGTTTAAATAAAAGGGCTGTTGAATAGTTTTATGCAGTTTGGAAGGTGGAAGAAATTTGTACATTATCCAAATCCTGGAAATCCTGACCCAAATGCACTGTTGTTTTGAGGCAGTCTCCTGTTACTCAAAATAGGAAGTAGCTTGTTCCTATGTTGTCAGTGTCACCAGAAGAACCTAGAATCTTGGAGGTTTAGAGGTGTTAATTGGTTTATTTTGACTGGTCATTTGTCAGACATTCTGACAAATGCTAAGGCAACCTAGAGAGTGCTGCAGATCCAGTACTACCTTTTCTTTGTACAGGTTGACACAGAGTTTAGAAGACCCCTAAGAAAGTTTCACCAAAACTGTTAACTGCCTTTAGTAGACTTGCTTTTGCAGATCACTGTTAACTGGAGTAAGTGAGGAATTCACAATCTAGCCCTGATATTAAACATGTCATAGAATAGAAACAGTAGATATCAACTATCTATCTACTCTATTTCAAGCATTTGAGTAAGGCAAATGTCATGTCTTAAACTGAAAGCATTCTAAAAATATATAACTTTCTACACAGAGACTTCTGTTAAAGATAGCTCAAATCTAGAGCTGTTAGACGAAAGCATAACATCAAAGAAATCCATGACAGCAATTCTCACTTTGTTTAGAGCTGACTTTGCCATAAGAGCTAGATCCAGCAACAAACATGTGGGAATAATTGTCCAGCTGAACAGTTGGGAAATCTGCAATATTTGCAGATGAAACTTGCTCTAAAATCGCACTGCTCTTAATTTGCTGTACTACTTTTATTATCGCATTGCTTTTGAAAGGCAGTCGCGTATCAAATTGTGATGTTCCTCCTTGATGTCGTTTGGTCCAAACTATGACTGCAACTGCCAGGATTCCAACACTGTGTCATCATGCTGCTCGTTTCCACTTTCAGATTGGTTCAAGGCCGACATGATGCTTTCCTAGGGAGGGGACACTCTGTAATTGAAATTAATTCTGTTGATTACAATACCACTCCCAAGTGCACTTTCTGAAAGAGGAAGAGGTAATCTCCATGCTTGAGACAGTATTTCTTCTGAAGCTGGAAATTAGCTGGCATTTGCTGAGTTTATAAATGCTCTCTTCAACGGGTATTGCTTTGTTAATGCCTAAAATAATGCTTTTAAAATAGTTGCACTTCCCTTTCAGAGGTAGTAATATTTACTCCTTTCAGAAATAAAGGTAGTACGAACAAATTGGTATAAACTAAATAAAACTGTAAGGCTATGAAAGAACAAAAAACTCAACAGTGTCAGCATCTAGTGCTCCTACATTACACATGTTTTTGTCTTAATGCTTATTATTTAAATGCACAACAATACTATTTGAAAGACCTTTTTTTTTTTTCATTTTTTAGTGTCCTTTTTTCTGGTAAATATGTAGAACTTTTCACTTTTAAATGGTTGACCAGTTCAGAGGACCTTAAATCAACAACTTAATGTACTTAAGAAAAAATGAAAATTGCAGTTTAATAATTAAAAGGTGTGGTCTCAGAGCTGCAGGCATGCATCCTTTTATTTACTCATATGAGTAAATAAATTTATTGATCAGGATTGTTCACAGCAATGATATTGAACCTGGGCATGGGGATGAATAGTATCACCACTGTAGACTCCTTCTCGTTCTATTTTATAAGTTTTCTTTCAAACTTCTGACCCTGTTAGTATCCTTATTCAGCAGCTCGCTCATCCATGAAGTATATAAAGGAGACAAAGCTTACTTGTTGAGAATTGTATCATAGCTTTAAAATGAAAAAGGATCAACATGGACATTTTGTTATTACAAAGTTTGTCTTCAATTAGCAAAACCTTTAGTCAGCCATCATTAACTCTTAAGTATGAAAATTAATTGCTGAAATGAATCCTTAATACATGTTCATGGTGTTTCTTCTACAAAATTACATATTTTTGTTCCTTATTTCAGTTGCAGCTGCTCTAGAAACAGTGAAATAATATAAAGAACAAGTAAATGTAACTAGCTAAGAAATGCTAAGTATAAAGTTACATTTCAGAGGGCCTTTTCTCCTACAAAATGCCGTCAGCAGACACAGAATGAAAGAATATTATATCCCAGGTCCCACATATAGGCTATTTTGCTGAGAGTGTGAAATGCAGAGGGTATAAATCTCATCAGAATCTGACACTGTAGAAAGTCTCAAAGAGTTTATCAATATTAATTCCAAACAAATTGATTTCCATTTATCCTCAGACACTTGTGTAGTTAATTCTAGTGTTGCAATGATTAGCATGTATTCTCGACACTCTGATTTTCATAGTAATGGAATGAGAATGCACCTGTACTTTGCTTGTTTGTGTTGAAGCTGACGAAGCATTGGCCCAGTGGCTCTATTGGGTCTTAAGTGTTATTAAAAGCTGTTCAGCCTAGCAAGGCCAGGGTCACAGTTTCTGAGAACAAGAAACTATGCACACAAGTCAATAAATAATGGAATAATTCATGTCAGTATGATCCAGTCAACAGCCCAATGCCACTGATAACAACCTACTTAAGAATCCCGGTTTCAGAATTCAGGGGAGATCATGGGAAATGCCTGGGAACACAAGGGGACCAAGTCTGTGGGCACCCAAGTGAAGATGGGCTTGTCCAAGTCTTGCCAACTCTGAGGATACCATTAAAGCAGGTCAGTGCACATGTCAAGGATGCCAAGTGCCCTGGTCTCAGCTGGGATGGAGTTGTTTTTTCTTCCTGATAGCTGGTATAGAGCTGTGCTTTGGATTTGGTATGAGAATAATGTTGATAACACACTGAAGTTTTCAGCTGTTGCCAAGTAGTTGTAGTGCTTGTGATAAACTGTAAACTGTTTTGTTCATCAAACTTTGTGTTAGATGCAATTAAGTCCTGTAATGTGTGTTACAAAATAGGTTTTCTTAAAGCATTAAAGTTTAGATGGTAATGCTAAGAATAAAAGAACTGTGTAGGACAAGACAGAACATGCCCGGCAACAAGACAGAACAGGACCTGAGGTGGGAGGGAGGGGGGGCGCGGAGTAGATTGCAACTGGAAGATTCGAAAGAAGGCGCGAGTGAAAACGGATTGTGATTGGAGAAACTGACAACCGACGAAAAGTATAAAGAGAGGACTGAAAGACTGTTAAGGTGCTGGCCGTCGGTGGAGCAGGAGACTCCCCGGCCGCCCAGCGCTGTTTTGCTTACTTGTCACTTGCTTTAATAAATCAAAAATTTCTAATTGACCAGCCTCTGTCACTCAATTAGACAGGTAAATTTATAACATGCTTATACTCAGTCAAGGACTTTTCAGTTTCTCATGCTCTGCCAGCGGGGAGGTGCACAAGAAGCTGGGAGGGGGCACGGCCAGGACAGCTGACCCAGGCTGGCCAAAGGGATGTTCCCTGACATATAACGTCATACCCAGTACATAAACTGGAGTTGGCCGGGAGGCAGGAATCGCTGCTCAGAGACAGGCTATTGATCACCAGGTGGTGAGCAATTGCTGTATTGGGCATCACTTGTGCTTGTACATTCCTTTGTTGGTATTATTATTGTTGTTGTTATTGTTATTATTGTTATCATTGTTATAATTGCTATTTCCTCTTTCTCTGCTGTCCTGTTAAACTGGTTTTATCTCAACCCATGAGTTTTTTCTGATTTTCTCCCCTGTCCCTCCGTGGGGGGGAATGAGTGAGCAACTGCGTGGGGCTTAATTGCTGGCTGGGGCTAAACCACGACAGCAAGTCAACCTCAAACTCTCCAGACGTGACCAACTCCTCAAAAACCCTTTTATGATTACAGCCTGATGCAAAATATGCTAGAAAAAGCTAAGAGAACTGCAAGCTCTTCAAATGATCATATATTTTTCTCCTTGTAACTGTTTTACCTATTTGAAGTCTGTCATCTTCCTCTTAAGCATTCTTTTCTTTAAGCTAGGAAGTCCCAGCTTGTCCAACCTTTCAGATCATATATATTACACTTCAGCTTCTTTCCATTTTTATCATCTGAGCTTCCATTAATTGCTTTACATCTTTCTTGAAAATGAAGCTTTCCTAATAGGCTACATTAGTCCAGCTTTACCTGACTTTGTACTACATAGCAGAGTTACTTAATATGTCTGCTTATACTTCCCAGAGTGACGTTTATCTCTTTCCACAGTATTCTGTCATCTCATCAGCCTCCATAGTTTCTTATCTGTTTTTCTGCGTAAGTACTAGATATATTTCCAAACAGAGCAAGAAGTAGTGGACTTCTGCAGAGGAGATTCTGATTAGATATTCAGGAAAGATTTCAACAGCTAAGAACAGCAGAAGAGTGGGATAGAGTGGGTGTGAAATCTTCATTGCTAAAGGTCTTTCGGATCAGGATCGACAGGCATCTGTCAGGAATGGCGTAAGTACAAATGTATTTTATTCCAGTAAGGGAATAGATGAGGCTCCTTCCAATGATGCTCTGCACAGAGGAAACCAAGAATTGTCTTCAACTGCATGAGGCTGCAGAGTAATTTTACCACAGAGCAAATGAAAGAGCAAAGCTACATTTTAATCACATTTGTCTACATGGGGCCTTCAAAACTAATTGCTAAGGATTTCTAAGGAATGTGGGGTTTCATATGTTTGGAAATGTACATGTACGTAGGCAGAAGCTATTGTTTGAATTGCTTTGAGGCATTTTTATATGAAGGCAAGACATCAAAAACGATCTTTCGTCAAAAGTGATTTTTTTCCACAAGAGATGCTGTTGACTAATTTTAATCTGATATTTAAAATCGTTTAAGTGACGTCCAAAAGTTTGCTTCCACTTCTGGAGAAAGCCATTACGCACCTCTTTCTGTGTGCTTTCTTTTTCAACCTTCACTTTAGAGTCTTAGTTTGCATTTCAGCAGAAGTGACAGAAAGGTTCAAGGCCTGTTGATACAATCATAAGTTTTCATAGTGATGTTCTCTGGGGAACAAGAGTAAAATAAACCTAACATTTCACATGGTAGCTACCATGCAGCAACTAAGATGTGAATCAAATTCAGCAGGTCGGATGAAAGGGGAGAGCAGTCTGTCTTCTACAGTTGGTAATGCTTCAAGTGCTGGACTTAATTATTATTCTCTGGTCTCTGCAAAATAGCCTAGTGCTTTCGAAAGCAATAATTCGGATTTTGCCGACTTAATGCACGCAAAGTTCCCCCAAGGGATCAGGAAGTCAACCTGTATTTCAAAATCACTCATTTCTGCTTCAATCCCCCTTTTATTCTAGCAAAAAGGATCCTTTTACAAGATTAGTTCTTGCAACAATATAAAATGTGCAACTGCAAGCAGGAAGTGTCATAAGAGTAACTGTAAGTAAAACAATATTATGTTTTAGCCAGTTTGGTCATGATATAATAACAACTGCAATTATACTGAAATAATAATTATAAATACCGATGCAGAAAGAAACTTCATCCTTTGCTTCTTTTTCCTGGGACCTCACATGTACAAAGATTCTTCCCTCTAAGCTCTAGAGCAAAAAAAGCATACCATCGACTAAAGAAATATTGGATGCAAATTCATAAAGCTTTGGGGAAGCATGTTTATTTCAAAACTGCAGCTTTCTCTAACAACTACTGTAAGTAAAGTAAAATATAATACTCAAATCTGAAATAGTAGGAACAACATGTGAATTTTTACATCTTAAAATTTCTATTTAAAGATAGTTTCCTTTTGCTTAAAAATAATTGATTCCCAAACATATGGTTGAGACCAGCCAGAAGAATTGCATGCTGCATTGCTATAGAAGAGCCAAATTGCAAGTCTGTAAAACTGGACTGGAAATAGATTAACACACAGAGGGATGCAAGCTTCTAAAATGAACCTAACAGTTTTGAAATTAGTTTCTCCTCAGGTTACTGGAGATCTCAGTGCAACTACCCTATGCATTTTCCTCATAGTGGTGTAATGTTGTTCCATAACATGTATTACAAATATGTGTACATTTATATGAGCAATTTAGTATACAACCCAAGAACGCTTATTTTACTTCTGAAGCTAACCTCTAAACAAGTTTGAATGCTCCTGTTTCCAATTGCAGATAGCATTTGTAAACTGTGTCCTAGAAGCCACTCTTCCCAAGCAAACGGAGTGTTGCCATACGTGTGATCTGCTGTGGCAAGTCTCGTGGACCGCTGTTAAACTGAACTGAATAAATGGTTTTATGTACTAGCAACAACAACAAAAAG
>NW_010539606.1:0-42508 GCF_000687285.1 Phaethon lepturus | reverse complement strand
CCCTCCTCCCACCCCACCGATATTCCGCTTATGAAAGAGCTGCGGGATCAGGCAGCCTCACAGAGATAGTCTCAGCTCAGCTGTTATCTCGCATGTGAGAGGTTAGTTTAAAACAAGATAAAACTATCAGAAGGAGGTCTAACAGAAGAGCAATGGTGTACAATAAATGAAATCTTAGACATGGTCAAGGAAACGTAAGTAGCATGACGACTTTGCAGCAGAGGAGTCTGCTGAGTCGAAGAGGGTTGGGAGGTACGACAAACGCAATAAGGCAGATATAAGAAATACCCTGAATTTGTTACTTCAGTGAGTGGCAAATATGGACATTAAAACTTCTTCCCACAACTTTAATTTCTAAACCCTCCAAATATCTATGTCATTACACAACATCAAGAGATTAACAGCTGCCATGTGGCAGCAGCTACTAAAAGCACCATACAGAAGCATGAATCAAAAATAAAAGCTCAGTTATCTTAAAAGAACAGAGTATCTGTTTTTATAAAATGTTAATCCAGCAAAAGAAGGAATTAAAACTCCAGAAAATAAATAGGTTAGGCTTGAAAAACAACAGAGATTAGAACCATTACATTCTTTTTGTAATTGATGCCCACTCTAAAATCTTCATAAGGTAAAAGAAAATGAGTAATGATTAGAAAATGTTATTTAGTTTGACCTAGTTTATTTGACTAGAAAAACAAACTTTAGTGTACATAGTCATAATTTAATGATACCATTACGGACAAATAACAACTAGGATCTGTGTTTCAGGGGAGTTTTACCATTTGTAGTTTCTTCTGTTCCAGAACAGAAAGGAAACAAACAAAAAATGAAGTTACTCTGAAGCCTGCATGATATTCCGGCACCTCTTTGCATTTATCTACCTAGTGGCACCCGGGAGCAGAGAGTTCCACAAGAGTGGCATTTTGCTGTTGGCAGACGGCGTTGGGTGGAGCACGACAGCTCCAACGCTGTCTCACCCATATACCATGGGCACAGAGTACGCTTCCCTTCCAAACCAATTCCCCATTTCTCTTCAAAGGGAGACAGCTGCAGTGCTTGAAAACTGAAAACTTGAAAGCCAAGGAACAACTTCTCATTTGAACAGCAGGATTCATCACAGAATTTCTTCCCATGTAACACTTCTGGGCGCTATTTTGTTTTGACATCATCTGTTTCTCCCCTTGCATTTCCTTTACATTAGATCTTGCCTGTGAATCTGTCAGACTCTTTCAGTACATAGTCCCAATGTTGGATCTCTCAAGAAAGCTAATGTTTCTCTTTTAATTAATAGCACTTTGCTTCTGGCCCCAACATCACATAGAGTGGGATGTGTAACTTCTACTGAACTTTCAAAAGTGTGGTGTGTGCATGACATTGCACTTGTCCTTGTGGGTATATTTTGCATTCCAGTATGTTTACAGGCTTCCTGCTACATGGTTCTTCTTCTGATTAGCTGCAACAGCCAGGAGCCATATGCCCCCTTCGCTCCCCCTCATCCCTCCCAGTTTTTTTTAAATAATCATAGGTAAGTGAATGTTAGAGAACACAGTTTAGTCTTATGAACTTAGAGGTGGAAAAAAACTGAATAGCTTATCAACTTGCTCTTGCAAGTTGAAAAAACTTTGAAAAAACATCACCATTGGATTTCTGAGCGCAAGTCTAGGCTCACCAGATCATCAGTTCCAAAGAATATGTTATAGGATGCTTAGAAAAGGGGTGGTGAGCCAACCACCAGCAATCAGGCACAGTCAGCATGGGTTCACAAAGGGAAAGTCCTGTTTAACTAATTTGATATCCTTCCAAGAGAAGGTCACCTGCTTAGTGGATGAAGGGAAAGCAATGGATGTATTTTTTCTGGATTTTAGTAAGGCTTTTGATACTCTCCCCTACAGCATCCTTCTGGACAAGTTGTCCAACTGTGGGATGAGCAGGTCCATGCTGCACTGGGTGAAGAACTGCTTGACGGGCAGGGCTCAAAAGGTTGTAGTTAATGGGGCTGCATCTGCCTGGTGACCAGTCACCAACGGTGTTCCTCAGGGTTCAATTCCAGGGCCAGTTCTGTTCAGTATATTTATCAACCACCTGGATGCAGGAGTTGAATACACCATTGGTAAGTTGGCTGATCATACCAAACTGGTAGATGCTGTTGACTCTCTTGAGGGACAAGATGCCTTGCAGAGAGACCTAGGCAGGCTGGAGCATTGGGCAATGATTAATGGGATGAAACTTAACAAGTCAAAATGTTGGATTCTGCACAGAGTAACGCCAGGCACAAGTATAAATTGGGAGAGGGATGGCTGGCGAGCAGCCCTGCAGAAAGGGATCTGGGGGTGGCGGTCAAGAGCAGGCTCAGTATGAGCCAGCCCTGCGCCCTGGCAGCCAAGAGGGCAAACAGCACCCTGGGGTGCATCAAACACAGCGTAACCAGCCGGGCAAAAGAGGAGATCGTCCCGCTGTATTCAGCGCTGTGCGGCCTCACCTTGAGTGCTGTGTGCAGCTCTGGGCCCCACAATGTAAGAAGGATGTGAAGCTATTTGCATGCACCCAGAGGAGGACAACAAAGCTGGTGAAAGGGCTGGAAGGCATGTCCCGTGAGGAGCGGCTGAGGACTTCGGGCTTGTCTAGTTTGGAGACAAGGAGGCTGAGGGGCGACCTCATTGCTCTCTGCAGCTTCCTGAGGAGGGGACGTGGAGAGGGAGGTGCTGATCTCTTCTCCCTGGGATCCAGTGATAGGATGTGTGGGGCAGGCAGTTGGACTAGATGATGGTTGTAGGTCCCTTCCAACTGAAATAGTATATTCTGTTCTATTCTAGTCACACCATCATTTTAAGACAGATAATTACTGATGATCTTAACTGCAGCTAGTTGCAGGTAGTGAACACAAAGTCAGCTTGGTTAGAATTTTCTACCAAGACCATTTTTCAACCTAGAAATAGCTATTGAATAAGCTAATGTGTGAGAGCATAGGCATGTGTCTTGCTCCAGATTCATCCTTCATCTTTTGATTGCCTGTTCCTTCCCCACAGCACTTGTACAAAATACAGAAGTCATATCAGAAAAATTTTGACTTAAAATGGCTAAACCATCTATCTCATGGACAAGGAAGAACAACCAGTTTCATAACAAAAGATTAAATCTGTCTGGATGCTACAGCAGAACAGACATTGGCTATAAAAAGCTAACGTGTTTTACTTATTAGAGAGAATCTCTTCCTAGCAAAGCACAGGGCAGATTGGAAATTCCTGAGGTGTGAAAGGTAGAAGAGCCAACAGCTAGCTAACTGCACAGAATGAGAAAAATTCTCCTATCTAATCTCACTGTAAGTAGCTTCCTTTTGTTTTCATCTCCCTTTTCTTCACCGATAACGTGAGATGTTTCCAGCTACGAAGTTTACTTTGATGGATGCAGAAATCAGAGCACTCTGGATGTCGTGAATAACTTTTCTTTGTTTGGCTGAAGAAAGATTTTAGCTGCATAATAGTAGGGTATTCCTCCCAGAAGGGTATAGTGATTTTACAGATACGGACACTGCAAAATCCTTCTTTCTGAAATTCAGCGAGCATTTTCCAGCAGAAGCTCTGCTTTCCAGGTGGGTAGCTGGTGTCACAAATGTCCCTGAGGGAGAACATTCACCCCTGGGATCCCAGAGATCCCCATCCCTGCTCAAAAAGCATATTTCCCAAAAAGCTGTTTGCATAACCCATACTTCAGTCTTTAATTGACCTGTGCTTGGTGGAAAAAATATGAGAAGCATCAAAGCTTGGTTAATAAGCACTAAAGGATATGAAATCTCAAAATTTTGCTGGAGGACTTAAGTTAGACTGTCACACATAGACTGAGCAGTATATATTAGAAAAAGTATTAGTCTACTATTTAGAGGTTCCTCTAGTCTGTAGGCTCCTCCTTTTTCTCAGATTGTTTCAGATTTTACAGGCTGGTATATTTTGCTATAAAGTACTGTCTTTTTTATGTTGTTTCTGGACATGTGCTCACTCCTAATCTAATTTTCAAATTCCATTGATGAATCTTAGCAGCAAGGGTTGCTGGAACCATTTTTAATACATTAATTTTGCTGATTTTTAGAGGAAAAATATATCTATACTGGTAGTATAAATGTTCATTAACTAGCTGGGATGAATTAAACAACTCTGAAAGACTGCTAAATTAAATGCATTCAAGTAAAAAGAAAATATTACTCGCAGGCTTCAAACATCTGCCTTAGATGAAATAGGCATTGGATACTGGAAGCAGCAGAGGCTTGTTCCACTGTGAAAAGAAATTGTCTTAAGCCTTTACATTCAAGATATGAAATCAGTGTACTGGACTGGCTACAGTTAAATAATTGGCACCTGACAGGACAAAGAGATGAGATAATGCTGAACAAAAAGGGACAGCCTAATAAAAGACTGAATTGTATGCAGCTGGGTGACGGAGTTGTTTTAATGGATTTGGAAAGGGGTTTTGTTTAGGGCAGTGAATGACAAAGATCTACTAGAACTGTGAAGGGACAGCATAACATAGAACGTATTTTCCCCATCTTTAGAGAAAAAATTGCTTTATTCAGTTGGGAATAAATATGCAATTGGGAAAATACTCGCCTCTCTAAAAATGTACTGAGCTGTAACAAGCGCATAAACAGAAGTCAATTAAAAGTTGCAGAAATGCTACAAATATTAAATACCAAAATACTATACAGAGCTGTTCTACATCTTTTCTCAAACGTCAAAAAAGGTACTTAAGGAAAAAAAATACACAGTAAAAATCTTTAAATAAGAGGTTTTTATTAATTTCAAACTGAAGGCCTGTATTCTTACTGGGCACAGCCCCATCACTGCATTACGTTCTGTGGAGTTGTGTATCACGGACTCATATTCAAAGAACCTCATTCTGCATCCAGATTTTTCCTAGTGTCCTAGCTTTGTGGCACAACATCACTTTTTCACTTGTTTCTCTTTAAATACTGTCAGAAAAGAGAGAACTATTTACACATATTAGAAACCATCAGTTTCTGTTTCAGTCACTGATAAATTTCTTAATACTAGTAAAAGGCTGGGTAGGTGTCCTGGATAAGATTTGAACCAAAATCAACTTTATTTTCCCTTAAAGATTTCTAAAAGGACATATTGTTTGCCACAACTTCATCAGCCGTGAAGTTCCACGTTTCAGGCATGATAAACAACATACTTACAGAAACACAAAAACTTAGAAGCTACAAGTCATGATTTCAGAAGGGCTCAGAGGAGAGAAAGGAAAAGATACATTTTGTGTCTTCTCCTCTTACTGTAGCAGAATTTTAAATTCAGAAAAAATAAGTTCTCTATTCTAGTCCCTTCCTCCCCTCCCATTTTTTCCCCTCTGCAAGTACCTTAAAAAGTCACACATGAAAAATAAAGATGCTCATTATGCACTATTATTTTCAACTCCATTTGCCTGGTTAATCTTCAAAGCGTGGTGACGTATGGGGAATGAAGTAATAATTCTCTTTCTGTATAAATTTCAGAAGTTTATTTCTTTGATTCATTATTTTCTTCCTTACACAGAGGTTGAGTGAACATGGGAACACTTTCAAATAGAAATTAAGGACTTTTGTCAATTAATTTCAGCACATTGGGAAACAACAGTAGAATATTGATTTTTATATAAAACCTATGATTTTCATGTTTCATAGGTGGGAGTGTTTAAAAGGAATAACATGTATTTATTTTCTGAAATGATTAAGAAGGTTCTCCTAAAATCTTTCAAAGACTCCTGGGATGGCTGACAAGTTTTGCTTTTGTGTTTTCCGCTCCTCTGGAGGAGGAAAAAAATACTCCTTTGTCAAATATGCTAAAATAGCTGTCAAATTCAAGATAGCGATGATGCTTCTGGTAATCTACAGGACACCATATAATATTTTGATCAGAATATTAAAGCTTCCAAAAAGCTATTTCATACCTTTTTCTTCTTCCTTGCAAATGAATTTGATGAGCATGAAAATTAAAAGCAACATATTTACTCAGAATCTGAATGTGTGTGCTATGGTTATGAATGCATTTTAATGGAAGGTCTTAATGCAAGTTAAGCATTCAGTCATAAGTTAAACCGGGCAGTGCCTGCGGTCTGTGTACAAGGCATACTGACTAGGTGGTCTGGTTTTGGTTTACTCAACGTTTTGGGGATGTAGCTATAGGGCTGAGTTATCAAAGACTATTCAAACTTTATTTTTTTTTTTTATTTTCTGCTGTTTCTAGATAAAAACATTTAGCATCACATGCATAACAGTATAAAGACCTCTATATATAGGTAATATTGTCTAATTTTTAACAGACCTCATTACGCAGTTAGCAAACTGCGAAGCAGGAGAGGAAATTGTACAAGCCATTATCTCTGTCCCAAAGCTTCAGTGCTTGTATTGCTTTCTGCCTCACCTAGAACTGATTTGTAACGAACACAAGTGTCATAAGGAGTAGTGAGCGTGTTCCCTTTCCTACCCCAGCACTCCGGAAACGCAGAAGCGAAGCATCCCATAAGTGGTGAATCAGACCAGTAAAGCACATTCTCTGCAAACTGTGAGAAGGGAGGTGACCGAGTCGTGGCTACTCTGGCACTTTACCCCTGTGGCAATTTTCATTCATTTGCTTCTGCTGGTTTGGACAGAACCACACCCTTCCCTAAGCTTTCCACAGATATGTTCAAGATGTAGTCAAGACTAAGAAAGAGTCAATAATCAAATGGGCCTGTGTGAGCTCACACAGCTGAACATCTCAGACTCCCATTGTTTTCACAAGGAGCTCTGGAAGGAACATATGCTGTCCATTTCCCAAATGTTACTAACAGTTTGCAGGAAAATGCTGAAACCATGGGAAACTCTCGCTGCTGCCACCGACTCCAACAGACGCAGTTTTTGTGATATATGGGCAGCTGCAAAACTGATGCTTGTTTAAGCTGAGTACCCTGAAGGAAAGTTGTGAAGCGAGGACGGAACAGGAATAGGAGTGGAAAGCAGTATAGACTTATGAAAAAAGTGCGCAACCTTCAGCTCTGAAGAAACCTGCCATGCCTGTAGGTCTCTACCAACGTGCAGCCCATGTGAGTTACAAACTCCCAACTCCTTATTGCCTCCCTCCCAGCCCCGGCAGCTCTGGGATGCCTTCGGAGCAGAGCGAGGCACCCCCAGCTCAGGACAACCTCCCGCAGGCTCTCCTCAGCCAGCCGCCTCTTGCTAAAGATGCACGGACCAAGTGCTACCAAATAAAACAGATACTGTTGTCACAACCTAAAACTTACACCGCCGGTAGGAGACAAATCTTTTTTGTGAAATGTGCAATGGCAGCTGATAAAGTGCATACAAGATCATTACTGACTGCATTTTTCTATTATGTGTTTCAAGTGCTCAAACAACTGCTCTGAGAGAAATATATCTAGCTTTTCTTCCTCTTGTTCTGAGACATAATAAAATCTTTTCCTGTGTTAAACTGCCTTATCTCAAGTTTTGCTGTCTTTCCAATGCTGGTGCCCCTTCACTCATGCAAAAGCAGCCTGTGTTTCACATTAGTCTTTTCACAATCTCTCACTCTGAAATTTTCAGATCTCTGTGGAAAATGTACAAAAAAGTTTGCACTAGGTTGTCAATGTCTCCCTCTAACTTTTATTTTTCCAGAGGACTTCTTAACTGTCTAATCGTTCACTAATTTTGCCTCAGTGGCCACTTTTCTGGGGACGTTTAAAATAACTGTAGGCAACTACATTTTCTACCTTATAATTTGACTCTGGTTTCTTTTAAAAATGCTCTGTTTATCATGCCGCTCTTGCTCAGGCTGCTCTGAGTCATGTTCTGCCACTGGCAGTTCAGTCTTCATCCTAGCCATCACAGTCTCCCAGTCTGGCATTTCAGACCATTAATAAAAATGTTTGAAAGAATAACTATCATTGGAATGTTATGGACACAGATACACGTAAACCTGTGCTAATAATATTATTACTTGTAATATAAGAACATTAGAGCTGTAATACAATTTTAAAAGGCATAATCATATTACAGTTAAAATATAAACTTATAACTATAATAGAATCATGTTAATAGTAATAGTAAAGATCACATTCATTATACAAGCAATCAAGCAGTGATGTAACCAGTATGAATAAATGCTTATGACAGCAATATTACTTATAGTATTTCTTGGATTTGCTGTGGTAATGCTCCGATGTTAAATATTGTTTGCTTCCATGTTTTTTGTCTTAGGATGCTCTGTTAAAGCTGCTGCAGCCATGAAGCATATGTATTTTGACTCCTCCCTTCTGTATATGTCATCCTACTTTCAAATGTCCCACTCAGTGACAGGTCAATCTTTTTTTCAAAGGCTGTGACAGACTGCCCATAACCAGAGAGGTAGGTTTATACAAAATGTCCCTTCCACCCAAGATGGGTGACATGTAATTCCAGAACTGCCTTCATTAGAGTATAGAGATGGTTCTGAACTAGTCAGCTAATACAGAATTATTTTTTCTGTCTTCCTAGGGGAGATATTTACACTGAGGTATACATCATTGCATGGAATTTAGTACCTTTCTCTCCGCACCTTTTCCTTAGTTATTAAAAGCTTTATTCTGCAGTGTCTCAGTGGAGGTAATAGAATAACAATACCCCAGCCTTAGGTCTATGTAAGACCTAAGAATATGTTTTTTGCTATATTTCTCTCTCAGTGATATTCTGCCAGCTTAATTAAAATTGTTCACCAAGTAATGGCTCATATTCTATAAAAAAATGATAAAACTTCTTGAAATACGTGTATTAAAGCTGGCTACCCATGTGAGAAAATCTTCAAAAAGCCCATAGGCACCTACACTTTTACTGCCAGTTCGCACTATCAAATAGCCTCATATCCACTAACCCCAGGATGATCTGTGCACCTGACCTCTGCAAGACACCACAGCTCAGCATCTGCATCCCACCAGCAGCCCAAGCCTGCGCAGGCTCTGGATACAGGGGAGGGGAACCTGATGTGTCGCCTCGGCAGCCTCTCTTGGCCAAGATCAGACAGACTTACTGCCAACCTCTGCAGCCTCAAGCAAGAGCTGACTGCTGTCACCTGTCTCCTTAACTTCTCTCTCTGCCAGCCAAAATTTCTCTTTGGGTACTTGATGAGTAGCAGAGCTGAGCACCATCTCAAGCAAGCTATGCCTTTGGTGTGTTTGTGAAAGACTAATTTACAGCCAAAGACTACACACACTTCAGGAATCAGGCATCACTCAACCTCAGAAGGTCCCTCAGAAAAGCAGGGAATCATTTTTCTCAGCTAGAGCAACAAACGCTGTTGTGTGACTGTGACTGAGAAAGGCCAAGCTCAGGGAAGAAAAAGTACTTCACCCAAAAAATCAATTAAAGCCATTTGTCACTCACTGTAAGCCTTATCCCTTTATGGACATGGTGCAGCAGTTAATTGTCTTTACTAATTACTTCTTATTCTCCCAGACACCACTAAGACATTCTAAGCCCATACCTAGAGTTTTCTATTAAGGCACATGTTAATAAGATCATGGACATAGTTGTTTGGATTACAGTATTAAAAAACATTCCCATTTTAAAAAGAAATAGTTCTGGATTAGATCATTGCATTTCTTTTCAGTCATTGTGTATTTCTGCACCACCTTAGCTTTTTCTCCCTCTTGTCTGTGCTTTCAACATCAAATTAGTTCAATCAGGCTCAGAATTTAGAAATACCTTTCACTGTTGTCTGTGTCAGCTTTTTACCATGACACATTCTTTGTTGCTTTTTCCTCAGTTTTCTATCCTTGCCCAGGGTTAGGTGTTTGGGTTTTTTCTAATCCTTAGAAAACCAAGCATTGTATCTTTGCTTTTTTTTTTTTATTTGCTTCCTGTGAATTTCAAGTATCAAAACTTTTCTCTTTCCAGAAAAATGTATTGCTTCAGGTCCCTCCGAAGTGACTGTTAGAGTATTTAGATATTACACTCAACTAACCTGGAATTCTGTGGTTTCCTCAGCAGCCTTTTCTCAATGTTTTTAGTACAGGTTGCCCATACAATAGAGTCCTCAAAGCCCTGATTTTGGGTCTTCTTTTCTCTACCTCTACCTTCACATATCTAAAGGCACAGGAAGCTCTAGATTCTAGTTATTTTTTCATGAGCAGGACTTCTTCATAACCTATCACCACAGTCAAGTTTGTCAAAAACATGAGCTTATACTTTAGATTTGAAGGAAATAGCAATGAAAGATCATGGACAGTATCGGAATTTGGATAAATGTTCTTAGATGCCATAAAATAAGGCTCTTCTTACCATGCTACAGATGAAAAAAGACTTCATCTTCTTTGAAAATCCTGCTTTTCATCATGGACGATTATTTTGGTTTTGATACACTACCCTGCCCACTTCGTTACACTAAATTACCACATTGTTCCATCTGGGGAAGCATTGCATTGCTACCTGTGAAACAGCAAAAACTCAAGCAACCATCCTTTTGATACAGCTGAGCAAATAGAACAAGAAATGATCTAGTTTCATTACCTCATATTAATAAATGTAGGAAGCAAACTCAAATCTTCATGAGATTGTGGGGAAAAAAAGAATGCTAGAAAAAACCACATTTCTTCAGGAGTGATGGTAGAGCTGGCTGATATTGCAAGAAGGGGCTCTGTCATCATTAAAAGTTCACAGAAATTGGAGAGGAGTGAAAGGGAAAATGTTTCCCAATGAATGGTGAAAGGCAAGCGTCACACTCATCTTCAGAAAGGGCAAGAAGTTTCTCCTCATGTGCCATGTGCTGCACTCCTCCAAGCATTTTGATTACCCTCCCTTGGACCCGCGCCAAGATAGCCATGTATTTCTCATACTGGGAAGCCCACAACCAGGCGCACCAGTCCACCTGTGAGTTCCCTAGTGCTAAACAGAGGGGAGCGCTAAACATCCCTTGACTCGCTGGCTACACCCTTGCTGGGTAAGTTGTTGGCTGCTCTTGCTGCAGAGGCATACAGCTCACCCATGTTTACTTAAAGTCCTTGTTGTATGCCAGGATTCCCTGCTCCTTTTCTGCAGAGCTGCTTTCTGGCCAGTTGGTGCCCAGCCTGTGTTGCTGTACAGAGTTACTCCATCCCACATGTGGGACTTCCGGAACCATACGGTGCCAAGTACTGACCTTCTTACAGAACTTCCAAGAAAACAGAAGGCTTCGCCATCTGTTGAAACATAACAAGGGACAAGCAGGTGACAGATATTCACCACAGAAGAGAACAGAAGTAGCCCAATACCTTTAAAGGTGGACATTGGGTAGAGGAATGAGCAAGGAGCATGATGTAAATTTTCTGAAGCTTAACATACCCAGTCTGAACTGAAGACGGATTTTGAAGCCACTGATACAGCTAAGTTCCTTGTTGTGCTTTCATGTTTAATTGTTGAAATGGCTGGCTAGTTTACTTGTAAGAGGAATCTACACAACAATACCGAGTATTTTGCTATTGATTGGTGAGATAAGTCGAGAAAAGTTTTAATTATTGTTGATAGTGGAATAGCATGAAGCCTTATGTTGAGTCACTGACTAGTTTACTGTAAAAAAATGGATAAGAAAGAAATGTTACCTGCATAAGGGTTCTCCATCTTCCAAATTAAGTTCCTTGTTGTGCTTTCATGTTTAATTGTTGAAATGGCTGGCTAGTTTACTTGTAAGAGGAATCTACACAACAATACCGAGTATTTTGCTATTGATTGGTGAGATAAGTCGAGAAAAGTTTTAATTATTGTTGATAGTGGAATAGCATGAAGCCTTATGTTGAGTCACTTGACTAGTTTACTGTAAAAAAACGGATAAGAAAGAAACGTTACCTGCATAAGGGTTCTCCATCTTCCAAATCAATACCCTTCTTCCACCCTTTTACAAGAAACTTGTATATAGTTACTAATTTTATTGAGAAAGAGTTAATAACATAATCAAGCATACAGGGATATAACTGCAACTATAGACACTCCAACAGACTTAATATACTCAGTTACAGATGAATCTAATTCAAAACATATGGGCTGGGAGCTATGAGAGGATGAATGGCTAAAGCATACAATGTTATAAAATGTAAATTACAATTCCATAAGGAAGGCTAAAATTACAATTAACATAAGAGACAGTACAAACACAACAAAAGAGCATGGAGTAGGATTCTAATTAATAGCGGAGAGAGCAGTATAATCACAGACTAAGAGCTGTCTGTCTCAGTCTCTGGTTTGCAATGGAGTCTTGTTAATTAAATATTCATAATCTACCCTTTTTTGCCAATCAAAATATAATCATGTGAGTCTTAAGTTGAAAGGTCATTTATCTAAGGAACCTTGCTGCAGATTCACTCCTTTCATCTCATGACTTTTATTTGAAACAGCTCTTCTTTCCATGACAGCAAGTATTGAAAGCCAAAATTGACTGAAATTGCAACTTGTCAAGCTATTCAAGAGTACACTAGACATTATATTATTACATGGAGTGTGTTTCATGACTAAAGAATCTTGGGGAAATGTGGTTTTTGTAGTTAGCGTATCTCTACGCTATTTCTTTAAACAAAACAAATGAATGCATTTCCCATAATTCATGTTCTTGCTGCCTAACATGACATCAGTGTGGAACACTTTAAATTATATGAAGTTTTTAGTGTTTCAGCTGTGTCTCCACATCTGACACACATTTAAACTTCACAATAAACTAATCCTGTTTCCTAAAGGAAACAAAAATGCGTCTTTCTTTTTCTTTCATTTTTAGAGATGTTCTATAGCATTTCTACAATCTTTGACTATTTGAATGCAAAGTCTTAAAGAATTACCTTGTAGAAATCTGAATCTGTCTGCTCAGTTTAATGACAAAACGTGGAATTTGGATTTTATCATATTGACAATGGCCTGATGCAGAAGACCAGTGGAAAAATATTTATTTGGTATGCATAAATACCACACATTTCATGTTTGAAACAGACATTATACAGAAATATTCTTGCTCATGTTCCCTAATGGACTCTGTGCAGATGGTATTTTTAGAAACCTTGCTATGAGATGGTTAATGAACTGGTCAGAAAGGAATATGTTAAAAGAAGATGGTCTTTGTGACATAATACAGGGCTCTTCAAATACAGGACAGTCAGGTACATTGAAGACGTAAACATGTGTCTAAAAACCCTTTAGAACCTTGCTCTGCTTCATTAATTCCTGAAGTTGTTCTCCATTTGACTGTAGTAGTATTAAAAACTGATAGTAAATATCTGTAAACGTCTGTAAATATGCCTCCTTCAGGTAGAGTTTTCATTTTTTCCCAGTATCAATGATTCCTTTCCCTTTTGTTTTTTTTTCCCTCTGAATTTCAGAAGACCTTTTAGGTGTATTTTTCCAGGTCCCTCAGACAGATACTTGAGGATAGTCTTTATAAGCGCATACATCTTTTCTTGAAGCAGTTCAGATGTGAAACAGCTTGTGTCTGGATGCTACACAATCCTAACAGGATTGACTGTGCTTGATTTAGAACCCCAGCCCAGAGCAATACCAACACAGTGCTTTTTGGTAGCACACCGAGCAAGCTCAGGACCGCTTGCAGCCCGTCTTGCAAAGACACTCCTTAGCTTGCCATCAGCTAGCCGAGATGCTGCTGATGCCGTCGTCAGGAAGATGCGGGTTCGTGGTCTGTAGCAGGCATCAGTGCTGGAAGCAGAACTTGATGCACATAGAAGTACTGGTTCTTTATTATTTATTTAAAACTACCTTAAAAATGCAATAAACCACTTCCAGACTCAGAAATATTCCTTTCTAAAGCAAGTAAATGACATTCCTGCAAGAGGCAACTTGCCAGAAACTTACTGGCCGTTACCACCAATCCCACTGAGGGAAGCAGAGGTGCTGTGTTTAAAAGCCTCAGGCCTTTCCTCATTATCTGATTGTTTCCTGAGCAGGAATAATTTCTCTGTCATCTCTGGCAAATTAAACTAAAAAAAAAAAACAACCAAGCAAGCTACTCGCTGAGATTTATTTCCTCCGTGTCAACCAGCAGCCTGTTTTCTTGCACGTCAGGCCAGTGCCCGTGAACAACCTGACCTCATACAGTAGAGTTAAGGTAGATTTTTAAGTAACTTGAGAAAAAGGGGTGGACAATATATCATTTCTTTTGCAAATGTATGAGATGTGGAACTAGAAATGCCAAAGCATTTTAACATTAACTCTTGATTCTCACTGGTTTTCATGAGTCATTCAGTTGGTGAGTGAGCAACAAGATTGTGCCAGAAAAGAAAATATGAACAGCTTATTTAAATTAACATATGTTTACACAGGAAACCCTTTCCTGTTCTGGTTGCAGGTAGGGTTGAGTGCACTTTGTATTGCCATAAATAAGCTTAAAAGCAAAGAAACTAAAAGTGTGGATGAAGCAGTGTAAGTACCATTACACTTCTGTCTGGTAGTACATGCCTAGAGCTTCTGGCAGGTAGGGCCACATCTACGTGCCATGTGACATACATACTATGTTACGCACCATACTAAGGCTAAACAACCCTGTCTCCTGTGAGTAAGGCAGCCTTCACTACCCCAGTGAAATCTTTATTAAACAGATTCCTAAACGTTGTTCTACTAAGCACTTACTGGTTTTCTTTACAGTGCTGGAAAGGCACATGGTGCAAGGTTTCTTTTACTTAACTAGCCAAAAGGTAGAAGTTCCTGCTCTAGACTTCTTAGGTGACAGAGCAGTGGTGAGAGAGAGTTCAGTCAAGGATGAGCTTCCTTAGGCTTCCCTTCAACAAATTCTGAATTACGCTCAACTGAGATAGATGTGATAAAACCAGCCATGAAAAACATGGGTTTAATTTATTGTTACTTACAAGGTGGGTTGACCTTGGCTGGCTGACAGATCCCCACCCAGCCGCTCTCTCACATGGGAGAAAATAAGATGGAAAAGCTCATGGGTTGAGATAAAGACAAGGCAATCGCTGACCAATTACTGTCACAGGCAAAACAGACTCGACTTGGGCCTAAACTAAATGTAGTTTATTGTCAATTAGAAAGAGAGTAGGGTGGTGAGAAACAAAGACAAAACTCAAACACCTTCCCACTACTCCCTACCTTCATCTCAGGTGCAGCTTCAGCTCTTCACTCCCAACTCCTTGACTTCTCGCCTCTGAGCGGCACAGGGGATGGGTGATGGGGGCTGTGGTCAGTCCATAGCAGCTCCTCTCTGCCGCTCCTTCCTCCTCATGCTTTTCCTGGCTCCATCATGAGCTCTCCATAGGCGGCAAGAAAATACCTGCCTTTCCACAGCCTTTCACGGAATTGTCTTCTACATTCAAGTTTGAACTTTAAATACTGTATCAGCCAATACTTATTCGCGGTGCAAACGCTTGATAAAATGAGTAATGCAGTTATGAGGGTAAAGCAAAGAAAGATGCCTAATAACTCAGTTCCTTTACAGAAGATGGCTTCTCAGACCCAGCACGGGTCGTGCGCATCGGTGAAGTGGCTACCGGCAGCTGCACCCCCCACACTTCCATCGATGCAGGCTGCTTCGTCTGGTGTTGAGACTGATCTGTGCAAAGCTGGGGACACCGTTCCCACACTGGGATTGGGGGTCTCAACCAACACATAAACCTGGACTTTCTGAACCCTGCTTTCCTCCCTGCGTGCTTGTTTAATGGCTTTTACAATGAACAATTTCCCACTTAGTCTTTCGCTGAGGAATGGGGTGCAGTGCTTGGATGAGGCAGCTGTACTGAACTGTCTTATGCTCAGTTTATACTTAATTTTCAAATTGACACTCATAAACACGGTAGAGTCGGTATGCTGTGCCCCACTGGGTTTCAGATGGATGCTCTAACACACATTTTCTCAGCGTTTGGCTATTTAAGGCTTCCTTTCTCCATTTCCCATATTCATCATCACAAGTCTTTTTACTTGCATCCTTTTTCTTACTCAGAGTTTTTCTTACTCCTCTTATTTACTCACTGGAAATTCACACAGCTCTTCTAAAACAGTCTCCTCACCACAGTATCTAATAAGATTTTTTACACTTCTCTGCTTGTAAAGAGCTTTTATTGTCCGTTTCTTTTTAAGCAGAATGACTAATGTGACATCACTACGTAATACGGAGATGGCAGAGGCTCTGGCTGATGAAATGTCCAGCTGCAAACCACTACTACCACAGATGAAAATCCTAACGAAGAACTACTTATTGTCTTTACAACATTTCCAAGCCAAGTAAAAACATGCTATGTTACAATATATTAAAAAAAAAATGTCTCTGACCTCAGTGGTATAAACGCAGTGAGATGCTACCTCACAAGTATATGAGAAAAGACTGGGCAATTGACCTTTCCTTTGGCAGAGATTTAAGATCTTGCTTCTAAATGGAAAAGCACTGTCAAAAAATTTAAGCAATTAACAGTTTTCTGAACAAATGGATTCTTGCATTTTGAGAGGCAAAACAAGAAGCTTTTCTTCAAATTAGCAGTCTTAGTTGCAATTTATATCAAATATGAATTTATTAATCATACTATTCCTTCTAGCTCTGCATAGTAAAAATGGTACACATGTGAGGAAGAGTATGAGAGCAAGATGGTAAACATTCTTCTTTGTTATTCTTCCTAGGATAAGTGAACTGCAGAGTGCGGTAACACCTTGTTGCCCAAGCAGGAATAGGAGGAAGAACTCAGTGATGTTACTACTGTAGCCTGTGTGAGAAACAGGCAAGAAATTCTTTGAAAATATTTCACAGAAGAAGAGAAAGGTGTCATCCTTTTCAAGGTTGGGAAGAGTCTTCTGCAGGAGCCAGTAATTTCTAAGGATTTTAATTGAGGGATAATTTCTCCACTGACTGAAAATGTGGTTAAAAGCAGCAAGTTTCACAAGTTTTGAAGTCGCTGAAAGGTAGGTGCCTTTTGAATTCAGTATGAAAACAAGTACTCTTGCTCTAAAGTCATAAAATTCTGTCAGAGTTTAGGATTAAGCTGAGGGTAAATTGCCTGCTAAAGATTGTGGAGTCATTTCCAGTTTGGAGCTCCCGAGCACAAGAAAGATATCGCCACGCTGATGCAAGTGTAGTGAAGGGCCACAGCTTGGTTGTGGAGTGGGAGCTCATGATGCACAAGGAGAGGCTAAGAACTGGGTTTATTTGTCCCGGAGAAGGTTAAGGAAATATCTTACTGGTGATTGGACTATGTAATGGGAGGGTGTAGAGACGATGCAGCCAGACTCTTTTGAGAAGTGCAGGCTGGAAAAACAAGGGGCAAGGGACATAAGTTGCAAACAGAAAATT
Organism: Phaethon lepturus; assembly: GCF_000687285.1. NCBI lineage: Eukaryota > Metazoa > Chordata > Aves > Phaethontiformes > Phaethontidae > Phaethon > Phaethon lepturus. The sequence continues at coordinate 25,256 of NW_010539606.1, read as the reverse complement.
CAGACTACATTAAAGGAAAACATTTTTACTTTGAAGGTTGATGAGAACTGAAACAAGTTGCCAAGATAGATTGTGGAATCTCCGTCTTGGACATATTCATATTTCGACTGGATGAGATCCTGAGTAAACAGATTTAAGGTAGCCATGATTTGAGTTGGTGGGTTAGAACAAAAAAGGTCCAGAGATCTCTTCCAACATGAAGAACTATGGGCAGAACTATGCAAAATGACAGGTATATCTCACAGCACCAGTGGGTATCTTCTCCACCCTATGGTGCAAGAAAAGTAATGACCAAACTGCTAAGGCTGAACCTCCCTTTATGATAACCCAGTTACTAATTGAGCTAGATGCAAAAGAGAATATGCACGGCTCGGGCAATGTCATGTTCCCGGTGCCCCGGTGTCCACCATCGCTTCAGTACAAGAACACTACAATGACATCACACTGCTTTTAACGCAGATCTTAGCAGTTCCCCTCCCCACGCAGTGTCCTTCCAGCAGTCTTTCAAACCTACGTAAAAAGGCATTCGTCTAACTCCTCCATGTCCACTCCACAATGTGGGCACTTTTCAGAGTCTACACTGGTGTGTGAGTCCACTTCGCAGTTTGGCTTGAGACACTTTGAAACCTTCTTCCTTAATTAGTCTGATCTTTTATTTCCCTCTTCGACTGGGTAGTAAAAATAAAAGCCTGTGTCCTTGAGATAGTGAGAGAAAGGTGTCATAGGTACTCTTAATCTTCTTCTGTTGATACTACACTTACCTTTACAGCAAAGTGCAAGATAATTTGTGTAAATTTATGCAAATAGAGTCTCTATTAATTAATTAATTAAATGTAATTATTTTAAATTTCTTAATTTTCAATGGATCAGTGCATTGGATCATTTGGTTGAGTCATCTAAGGAACTCATTCTAAATAACCCAAATTGCTGTTTTGCTCTCTCCCTTTCCTCTGCCTCTTTTCGTACATTACATTCACCACTGCTGCCTGAATAACTTGCTCTATTTTTATACTTCCCCCCCACCCCCAATATGTTTCTGGCATCTGGTTTCTAATAATCTCCTCAAATGAGCTTCCTCCCCTTTGAAATGCTCGTTTGATCTCCCACAGGACATGGATGACTCAGCTGAAAAAAGTGAAGATGAGAGTTTGCATTCCACTCAAACAACGGAAAACAGGGTTGTGCTAACAAGGCTGGTGGTTCTCATCCTCACCTCTCTGCAGACACTCTCTCTTCTGTTTCCTCTGTGGGCACAGACGATTGAAGGGATCAAGCGACAAACGTGCTGAACCAGTTCAGCCCTCATTCTGTGTGTTTATCTAATCTGCCCAGTGAAGTACAGGAACCCAAGAAAAGGGGCGAGCAAGTGCTACCTCTCAGTACAAAATATATGCTGATATCCTTTTCCAGACCTCAGATATTCCAAATAGCATGCACCATGATTGATGGGAAACTTTGTAAATGTCTTTAGACACGTATAATTGTCTCTACAGTATTATTCATTTTCAAAAAATAAAGTGTTAGAAATATCCATCGTAAAACTGATATTAAAACCCCCAATTTGTAGGCAAGAGTTAAAAAAAAAGTCTTCTGCATTCATCCTCCAGGTACTGCAGAACTAAAAGAAGCTGGGCAGAATCCTTTATAGGAAATGACACTTCCTATTTCCCCCCCCAGAGATTCAAAACAGTAAGTCCTTGTTCCACAGACAAATCCTGACAGCACAAATGACCCTTTAGTGTCAACCGGCGGTGCTAAGAACATTAGAACAATTGTATCTTGTCACAGCAGACATCCGTCTAGCCCAGCATCCTGTCTGGTGGGGCCTTAGCGGATGCCTAGGAAAGTGTCTGAGAACAGAACAAGCGTATAATGATGCTGCAAACATCTGGTGATTTGTAGCTTGGAGATTTTTATCATTGAAGAAAGTGTCTTGGAAGTAAGTAAGTGTTGGTAGAGGTTTTTTCCCCCTTTTTTTCATACCTTGTTTTGTTTGCAATACCTACAAGCTTTAATACTCCACAGCCTATTGGCAAGTATTCACAACCCAGTGACATGTTGTGTCATGAATCATGTCCTTCTATTTCTTTTGAATCTGTCAGCACTACATTTATTTGAAGACCTCTAGGTCATTCACAGCTTGGACTCTTGTTTCACATCAGTCATCTCCTTCCGAGGCTGAAGAGTTCTAGCATTTTTAGTTGTTTCTTCTGTAGAAGCTACTCCATACATTCGATCAGCTGTATAGTCCTTTGCCAGTTCTACTTTATTTTTTTGAGGTGAGGAGCAGAACTGATTTCACTGACTTTCATCTTCCAACACTGAGAAATGTAGACTAATGCACAAATGTATCAATCCTAATGCAAACCCCAATCCTGACTTTGCAGATAAAACAATGTGCTCTCATTGTTGAGGAGCAGCAGGAGTGGGTCTGCTCCATGGGGTAAGGTGTGCCAGAAGACAAGGGTGACAGCAAGGCAAGACAGGTGTAGCCACCTCACTTACAAGAGGTGCCATCCCACACCAACCTAAACTGAAGAGCATATACAAAAGTGGTTACCGTGTTCAGTTGACAGACCCGTGACTGACACGCAAGCCTGTAGCAACAAGGCAAGCCCAAGGTCAAGCCAGAAAGTCATGTCACCAAGTCAGGGGCAGCAAGGTATATGTCCAGGCATAGGCACGGCTGCCACATAGCTCAGTGTCTGAGCTTACTTGCAGCTCCCAGACAAAGGGATGGAGACCCCCAACAAAGCTTCTTGCAGCTCCTTCTCATGTGCCGCTTGCACAGTGCTGCAACCTGAGGTGCTGCAGCAGCACCATGCTGGAGACAATGGTCAGCTCGGGCCATCCAACCCCAACCAGGGTGGAAGAGGTGGCAGAATTTCTGCATCTTGTGGAGGGCCCAGACAGTCAGTAGGTAGAAATGAGAAGCTGGAAGTGAAAAATGGACTGTTTCTAGTGACAAAAGAGAGAAAACCTCAGTCTGCTGTTGTTACAAATCCATTATGCACGTTTTAAATGCTGGATGCAATTTTATCTTTCTATCTCAACAAATGTAGTAATTGTTGTTTTTCAGTTCATTTTTTTTAAATGTTTGAAATGTTCTGTATGTTCTCCAGATGAAGTGGAAAGATTTGGCTACATTTCTTTCATAGTTTTCCTTGTTTGCCTATTTTGAATTTTCTTCCATCTCTGTCGCTTCCTAAATCAAAATACGTTTCCACTCCAGGCTGTGATTCACACTACTCTGGTTTAAACTTATATAGGAAAATGTAATATAATATCTGGAACAGCAGAATGTAACAGACCATCTAACATCTTCAGAATTGGGAAAATCTGTTTGAAGTAGGTTGTGAGGAAAGCACGTAATTTTTCTTAAAAATAAAAAAGTGAAGCGATGCGAAGATTCTTTTCAGATATTTAGATCATTAGTCTGTTAAAGTGAGTGGCAAAATCCTGTTAAGTCCATTAAGAGTTAGAATTTGACCCAGGAGAATACCAGAGCTATACAAATCAAGCAAGACAGCAGTTCTGGAGCCCCTTGTTAGTTTGTGTATGTTTGAGGTGACCAAGACACTGGATACCTCTACATTTGTATGGGTGTATAAATATTCATGGACTTTGTGAACTCAGGTTAGATCTTTTTCCTTGATCCATCAGGTCATCTTAAAAAGGAAATTAGGTTTGCCTCAAAATCATATTTATATAATAGTGCTGCGGGTCAGATCTCACAATTACCTACACTTCTTTGTGGGTCTTCAGCTGTGAGCCTATTAGGCACGGTTAGTGTCACTTAGCATTAGTTGACAAAATAAGAACTTTGTGAAAGGTTTCCCTCAGGTCATGAAAGACACCTTGTTGTTAAAAAAGCTACAGAAAACATTTTTCCTGTTTGCAACACTTTTGAGGTAACAGTAGTTGGAATAAATGGAAAAGGGTGCCAAGAGATCAAAACTGCTGGACTGAAGGAGCGTACAACAAGGCAACTTACAAGCTACACGTACAGCTTCAGGAAATGACTCACCACCGGTAGTAACAAAAATGCCACGGAATGGCTAAGGCTGGGGTGCAAAACTGGATATGTTTTGTTCTCTTTTATATAACATCTTCCTTCAAAAAAATTGAATACATCAAAAATAAAATAAACGGAAAGATTGCGCCATCCCTGTCGTACACAAAAAGCCCATTAAATTGATTGAATCTGATGGATACTATCAATTTTCATAGAACATCTTTCACAAAATGATAAACCAAAATGTTTCTTAGCTGGTGCTGCAAATTCACCGCTTCTATTTATAATACAGATAGAAGACAAAAAATTTTAAACAGTCAAGTTTTCCATTTTCTCTTCATCACCCTTGAACAAATTCTGAACTGGGAGTGACCTGGAGATAGCTTGGCCCAAAAATAGGGTTTTGAGCTTGTTCTATTCTCTCAGTCCTGAGCACCCATGCCCATAGTATTTCCAGAACTGTGAGATTTTGAATTATAATTCTTCTTTCCCAAATATACTTGAAATTATACATTTTTTTAAAAGAACAAAAAAGATCTTCTTTTTTACCTGTTAATATTCCTTTTTTTCAAAGGTTTTACTTACATATCCCGAAAAACCTGGGGAATAGGAATTACAATTTAAAAAGTTACCCCCCCTGCAAAAGCTGACATTCTCAGGCAATCATGTAACTCAGACATTAAGAAAAATACCAGCTGTTATAGTGTTGGCAATAAACACATGAAAATATTTAAAATCCTTCATGTCAGTGATGAAGCAAGGCAGCATCAATATACAAATTTGTATGGTAAATTAATTACAAAATTTGCATTTTTAAAGCTAACACCATATGGAGCGTAATACACAAGAGACTAAAATCCTTGTGTATTATTTTCTTTGGAGTTACTCTTTTTTCCGGTAAAAGGAAAACTTAGTCTGAAAACTACCTTGGCTATTCTGATTTTAAGGTGTAATTTTTGTATGCTAGTAAAACTACATCTAAAGTGTAAAACAGTATTTACAGACCAGGTGTGCCTTAGTCATTAGTCGAGATGAAAGTTGCATTTTATTGGGAAATATACACTGCTGACTGGGAAAAAAAAGTAAAGTATTAATCTCTATTTGTTTTGTTTTGGAGGCATAGATACGTATATGCTGTAATAAAGAAGCTTATGACTGCCAGTGTGTTTACCACTCTCGCTAGTCCATGATGCATTCATTGTGTCAACAGTGTGTATTTGCTCAGGAAACATTAGTTCTTGTCAGCATTTGTGTATTTTACTGGCAACAAAAGTGATGTAGTGATCAGCCATGTCTTGGAAAGCTCGGGTCTGCTGAAATGCCAGCCTCTCCTCTTTTCTAGCCAGTATTCTAACATCCAACCCAAATGCAACCAAAGCACTCGTTCCTGCTCAGTAAACGCTCAACTTATTCTCTCTTCTGCTATTTATTTCCATCTCTGTCATTACAAGGTCCCTTTTTAGAAGCTGATGCATTGTGATTTTTAGTGCGGGAGATGAGAGGTGCTTCTGCCCAGCTCTCCCTTCCCCCCGTCGCATCCCTCTCAGATCACTCTTCCTGCGGCTTTAGAAAAACTGCATACTACTTTTGCTAAATTAAAGTCTCTCTAGCCTTTAATTAAACTTTTTCAGTGCTTTTGTTGGTAGCCATTCTTATTTGGGTGTAACTTAATGATAATAGCTACCCTGTAAAAATATGCTGCTTTCAAGGATGAAATGTCACCATCTAATCTTTTCTCCTTCGTTTATTTTTGTCTTTCCTTTATTGGAATGTGTCTTATCAGCTTGCCTTGTCAGAAGAAATAAACTCTTTCTAAAAACTAATTCTCCTCTTCTGAATACTAACGACCTGGCACTGGGGAGAGGCTTTACACAGAGCCACATCTGTGCTTTGCCTCTCTTAGAGCTGAATAAGAAAATGCACAGTTCAAATCTGATGGGTTTTTTACCTCAAAAAAAGCAGAAATGTTAAACATAGCCGAAGTTAGACATGAAAGAAGGCAACGTGAGAGTGTTAAATTCTACATTTGATACATTTAGGTATTATTTCTGAAGTTATTTTATCTCAGTCCACTTAAAGCAGATTGGATACAATTACTTTTGCTATATTGAGAACCATTCTCTAAAAAAAAAAAACTTACAAAATAAAATGGCAAATTCACAAACTCTTTCTTTCTCTCTAGTTTTCATGCAAATAGTTGTGGTTGTGCTAGTTGCGAACCTGAACAGTCTACTATGAAACTTGAACTCTCTTTGTTCTGAATGATACAAATATTTTTGTGTCTGAAATTTTGATAACTAGCACATCTGCTGGTAACATCCAGTTAATTCTCACACAGATGTGTTAGACCACCAAGGCTAATAAATGTTAACTGTACTGAAAAATGTATTTTGTTTATCAAAATAAGCAGATACAATTTATAAAAACCTGCAATTTAGTAAAAATACCTCTTATTTCTATGCCATTTTCAAGAATAGTTATGACAATGAAGCAAGTAACACATTGCATTTAATACATTTTATATCGCCTGTTATGACTCGTTATTTTATCATTCATTGAAATGTAATGTCATCTGGAATGGATGGTAGTAAACAATTGCTCACAGTGATGAGAAAAATGAAGTGGTTTTTTTTAGTGGGGACTTTGTGTGACCTACAGAAAAGAAAAAATTGATAAACAACATATTAATGAGACCCATGCCTGGGGCCTTAGTAAACGCTACTTAACATTCATCCAGCATATACAGAAAATTGGATTCTGCACTAACGCACCTAAAAATAGACCAAAGGTAAAACTGAACATAGACCAAAAGGCTCAGTGTTTAATCACCATTTTTTGACAATTTTTGTCATTACTAATGGCAGAAGTGTTGCCATTGGTTTTCCAGTTGTCTTCCAAAATACCTACACAGAGTGAGCAGTCCATCTCCTTATAAACAGCTGAGTTTCTGTTTCGGGAAAAAAAAAGAAAACGTGTCTAACAGATGTGATTAGAGCCAGCTGAGATTTTCTGCTGAAATGACTTACTGATGCAACAAGTTCTTTGTACCAAATGCTGCTCCTCCTGGTAAATATTTGAAGTCCTGATTTTCCATCAGAAATCTCACAGCAAAATACTTCATTTCAGCTTGATTTGATCCTAAGCAGAATATTTTCCGTGTTGCCCTATGAGTCCTGTACTCCTACCTTCTCTCCTCTCCTCTCCCTGGATCAGGCTACAACTCCCACACAGGACTGTGAAGATTACCAGAGCATCGCAGGACTGGTGGGATTCTTGGTACATAGTGAGCACTGTTGTCTGGTCACAATGCCTGACACTTTGGGAATCTCTATTTTAATCCAGTTGTCACCTTCCTCCTCAAGGGTAGCATTTCACCAGGGAAGATACAGATTAACATTGAAATAGCTTGAAATCAAGCACTTCAGGTCAGCTCACCAAGCCAAGAGGAAGTAGTTCAATTTGAAGGATTTTTTAAAAGCTTTGAAATGAAATTCCTGACATTTCTTGCTTTACACTTTCCAGAAGTTCCCATTTTAGAAGGGAGAGTAAATAATTATCAAGTTCTTCAGACTTCCCCCCAGAAATCATTGTATTTGTAGAGGAGAATCCAATCTGAAAGGTTGTCTTCCAAACTTTTTTGCTTCCTAGAGCACTTTGCTAGTGCTGCTGTAGAGAGCAGCACATGTCAGCCCTTCAAGAATGCAGAAATATCTGAGCGGTAGAGGAGAAGGTAGAGCTGACCCCCTCTTGTGAAGAACGCTCTCATTCAATCCACCTCTGTAGCATCAGGTCTGGGAAGAGAAAGAGAGAGACAAATCTTGGCAAGTGCTCGGAAAGCAGATATAAACTGATATAAATTACCCTGTGAGGGTAATTAACTGCAGCAGGTGGGGACAACAGAAAATTATTCGCATGGAATTTGAGGAACTGGGAAAATGCAATCGCTGCCTGCATAAACAGATCTCTTCCAGTACGACCAAAGTAATTTCATGCTTGAGGAACTTGGTTAGACTTTCCAAAATAAAAATATTTCCTGCACATAAACAGGATTACAAATCCATAATCCATTTGATTGTTGTTATTTTTTCCCCAATTTCAGTAAAATCTTACAATTTCTGGAGGACTGGTTGAGGATTTTTTTTTTCTTTTTTTAACTTTTGTTTTTACATTTTACACCTGATCTGAGGCTGAGCCATCCAATCTGGAGATAACACCTACAGACAAATCATGTCTAGGCTGGCACAACAGAAAATGTAATGGAAAATTATGTAATATAGTCCCTTATTTTGCCGGAAAAGCAGATTTAAATAGGCATTTCATAAAGTGAGTGGACTAATAGATTTATCTAGGATCAGAATACAGCAGGCCAGCTGAGACCCCAAAGACAGTAAGAGTCCTTACCTCACATGCTAACTTCTATACTTCTATACTTTGTGGCCCAAGTGCCTCGCCACCAAAAAAAAAAAAAAAAAAAAAGAAGTACTTCTAGTTACAGCACAATCATTTGTAATTAACAACAATGACTATATTTCAGTATTTGAAGTTCTAGGAAATATTTTCTATAAGAACATTTTTCTACTCAATATGAGAGATAAATCAGAAATCAAAACTGTGATATTATAGTAAGTGTCCACTTGCAACAGTACTGGCTACAATCTCACTTTGTTCAAACATCAGTGACATGATTGGTTTGAATTACAAGCCTGAAAATTTGCCTGATCATTAAAAATGCCTCCACTCTATTTGTATTAAAAAAATTGGTTTTTCCCCCTATTTAATAACAGCATCACTGTTTTGGGAAAAAAAGATAAAAGAGATGTTTTATTTAAGTCATTTGCACTATCTTTGCAAAGCGCACATAAACTCCAATATTATCATACCCAAAAGACAAATACATGCAAACAAAACACCACTGTTACTGTAAAAAGAGCATCACTGTAGATCTTCCAGCACCATCAGAGGTCATACCCCAGGGATCTGGAATAATTTTCTTAAAATTCCTTCAGCACCGCATAGGGACCTCGGTGGAGGAAAGCTTCTGGCTGGGTAGGCTCTGCAGCATTGGAGGGACCCTGGAGGTACGGGCCCTGGTCAAAGCTGTTGCTATGCCACAGGTCTAATTTAAGGGCTAAAGGTCCTCAAACACCATCAGTGGTGTTCATTACTACTTGCCACTTTATTCCAGGTAAATCAAATGTCGGTGTTCTACATTCAAAGGCTGGACCTAAAGTTGCAAACTACTCAAGTTAGGAAGACTCTTGATGGTGCTAAGTGGGTGCAGAGAACTGTCTGTCAAGCTTTCTGCTCTGGTTTGGAGCCCTCAAGGATGGGGAGAAAAAAAAAAAAGATAATTGTGTACTATGTGTACTATATCAAACCACAATCTTGATTTATCCGAAACCAAGAACTGACATAATAGGGAAATTTGTGTCCTGGCTTCAAAATGAAGGAACACCAATCTTTTTTCCTGAAGCAAAATAAAAATTCACGTTCGGGTATGGTTTATAAAGATTCAGGAAAAGGGCCAAAAACTGTGATCGGGCACCTTGTGCACTAGCCTCTGTGCAGCAAGAGAAGCAACCTCCTACGGCTGCAGAGAGGAACCGGTGCCAGCAAGACTCCCAACCTCTTTGCTTGTTGCAGCAAAGGAACTGGCAGCAGTGCTCTATTACGGCCGTGATGCACAAGTGACAGACACGGACTGCCCCACCTCTGAACTCATACGCTGAGCTGCAGAATTGCTTCCTAGCTGCTGTTTTTTCAAAAGTGGCGTTTCTCCTGTGAATCCCAGCTGCGAAGGGGCAGAATGAAGCAACAGAAGTCTCCGCGTGGGTGGTAGCAACATTGCATGAGATGCAAAACTAACAACTCCCTCTCACCACCTCCAAGTTCTCTGCAAGCCAAACGGAACAAATGCAGCACCCAGTCCCTCCAGCAGACTTTTCCAGTTGCCAGAACTTCTCCAAGCTCTCTTCATCCTACAGCTACCAAGGAAGCCTAGCAAAGATTCCCTCCCACACACATATACATCCCACACCTGTAGCAATTCATGATACCAACCACCTACCAATCTACTCCCCATATGCCTGCCCGGTTTTCCAAGGAAGGCGGCTACCAGCTTGCCTGTTCCACACATATGGGCATGCTCTGAATCCTACCCTAACGTTGCACTTGCTGGTTGAGTTAATTAAAGGCTGACACTTGGCATATATCAATCTGCAATGTGCCTCAATGAGTTTGAGAAAGTATCCCATGTGGAGCCACATAAAACTTGGGAGCTCTGTTAACAACGGAAAACAGATGGTAATACTGCATTCCAAAGGATCTTAAAGAAAAGCTTACGACATGGGAACAGGATTTCAGTTGCTACAAATGCTGTAGGCTAGGATTTCAGATAAATTATTGAAAAGCATCCTAAAGTCTTCAGCTATAAAAAAAAAAAAGCCTTGTCAGCTCAGATATCTGAAGTTCTGCTCACAGCTTTTCCTGGGGCTATCGGGGAGCAATGCTTCTCTCTGCTTTCCATGGCCAGGTTGCTCTGCTGTGAGAACCTTATGTCTTTGCTTCTCTTTGCCCTTTGGCTTTTCCTCAGCTTCCACAAACAGGTTGGATAGAGAGAAGCCAGGTGCTTTCTCCCCTTGCCTCTGCTTCTGGCTCTGACGTCCAGAGATGCTTTGGGGCCTTACAGACTAGGGAGTGGGCTTAGAAGATGCTCTTTCCAACTATTACCTGGTGATAACTAGACCTCAAATGGGCCACCCCTTGGTGCTGCTGCTGCTGTTGAAGTTACCCCACTTGTCAGGCTTGGAGAACGTTCTGCATATGAATTGGTGCGAGAAAGCAGAGAGGGAACAAGCTATTCACTGAGCAAGGAGATGGATTATTCATGGCTTTGACAGATTTTGGAGCTGGCCCAAAGTGCTGTCAATTGCCAGTGGTAAATAGCCAAAAAATGAAAAATGAGCTTTTTTTAGGCTGTGTCAGCAGTATCAATCAGAACATTATCCAAAAATCTTAAAATGAATAGAGCACATTTCTAGCTGATGATGCTCCAGCAGAATATATTTAAAATGGACATAAAAATAGGGACGTATCGCCTTAAGGTTGCTTGCCTAATCACATTTGTTTCAGAGACCACAGAAAAAAGGAATGTTTTTCTGAGCATGTATCTGTTTTTTCTTAATTGTTTCTTTTCTTACTTACAAATGCTTAGGTTGATTGTACTGTGAAGCTTTTTGGCATGCTTATGTTTAATTTTCAGGAAGAACAAGAATTTGTTGTGATATGCAACATACGTCTGTTATGCTGCAGGGCACTATGGAGAGATATGGTGGGGGATATTAGCTGATGTTAGCTTTACCACAGACCAATGTCAAATGCACACTATTTGCCTTTGTTATTTCAGTTTAAAAAAAAACAAAACAAAGGAAAAAAAGTAAGTACTGGAAAATCGCAGCATCTGTGAGGCACTTTAACAACTGCTGTTAAATTGTCTGTTTCTGAAAAACAGATGAAGAGCCCTTATAAACTAATGTGGAGGCCCACATGAGACACAAAGTAGACAGAAAACAATGGAGAGCCCTGAGTATTCGGGCCGTGGGTTTTTTGGAAGGTTATGAAACATATCCTTTTAATTTCTAAGCAAAACCGGCGCATGGATGACAGTCCAGATTCAGATTTCTTGGGATTACAGTTGTAAAAGGAACCAATAATACTGACAATCATGAACATTTAAAGAAATGTTATTCCTCAGTTCTTTGTGCAGGTCTTGGAGAAACAAAGAGAATACAGTACAGTACAGAATGGGGACGATGTTAATACACAGTACATGCTAAAAATCTCATGTAAAGAACAGGACTTTGAATGTACCTTTAATACGTTTTGTGAGAAACCCATGAGCTTCAACAGGGCCAAGTGCAGGGTCCTGCACCTGGGTCAGGGCAACCCCTGGTATCAGTACAGGCTGGGGGATGAAGGGATTGAGAGTAGCCCTGCCGAGAAGGACTTGGGGGCACTGGTGGATGAAAAGCTGGACACGAGCTGGCGACGGGCACTCGTAGCCAAGAACGCCAACTGTATCCTGGGTTGCATCCAAAGCAGCGTGGCCAGCAGGTCGAGGGAGGGGATTCTACCTCTCTACTCCACTCTGGCAAGATCCCACCTGGAGTCCTGTGTCCGGCTCTGGAGCCCTCAGCACAGGAAAGACATGGACCTGTTGGAGAGGGTCCAGAGGAGGCCACCAAAATGATCAGAGGGATGGAACACCTCTCCTGTGAGGACAGGCTGAGAGAGTTGGGGTTTTTCAGTTTGGGGAAGAGAAGGCTCTGGGGAGACCTTACTGCAGCCTTCCAGTGCTTAAAGGGGGCTTGTAAGAAAGATGGGGACAGGCTTTTCAGCAGGGCCCTGTAGCGCTAGGACAAGGGGTGATGGTTTCAAACTAAACGAGGGCAGATTCAGACTAGATCTAAGGAAGAAATTTTTCCCGATGAGGGTGGTGAAACCCTGGCCCAGGTTGCCCAGAGAGGTGGTAGATGCCCCATCCCTGGAAAAATTCCAGGCCAGGCGGGATGGGGCTCTGAGCAACCTGATCTAGTTGAAGATGCCCCTGCTCATTGCAGGGGTTGGACCAGATGGCCTGTAAAGGTCCCTTCCAAAGATTCTATGATTCTATGATTCACAAATTTCAAGTTCAACTTGTTTAATTTCTTTAAGATTTTGTTTCTTTTTCTGCTTTGTATCCCATAATACCAGCAATATCACTATGTCTACTTTCATGCCTTCTAATTTTAGCACTTGCCTTTAAGGTGAAAGCATAATTCAAATATCTCATTAATTTTATAATGTAAACCTTATAACTAGTTTCTGAATTGAACTTCAAAATAGTTTAGCTGCATTTCCTTCAATATTTATCTTCTCTTGATCTTTCCAGTAATCTTGGATTTCTTTTTCCTTTAATTCATTATAAACTATTCAGTTAGTACCTTCTTTTTATGTCTTAATTTGAGGATTATTTACGCAAAATCTTATGGTTAGTAACGTAAAGCCTGATCCTCCAAAATTATTTTTCATGTATGTTACCTACACGGTGAGTAAAATTCTTGTGTAGTTGTTTTTTTAGTAAGTTGTAGAAGCTCACATAGGAGAACTGAACAACATTCAGTGAGGTTAGTTGCTCCTCACTGTACACCACATAGTTTCTTATGGTAATTTCTACAGCCCTTAGTACAAATATGTACCAACATATAGTATATAAATCTTTCTCCTATATAAATTCTTTCTCCTTTTACTTGCAGCTATATTAATAAGCATAATATTAAATTGTTATACTAAAAAAGTAGGTTATTACAAGTCCACCCTAATAAGAATTTTGAAACCTGTATGGGATTTCATACCTAAACGAATGCAAGTAATTAGCTTCATAATCTAGCCTCAGTTTAACATTAAAATCCAATAAGCTTCAGTGGGAACCTTAGACATAGGACTGAAGTTGATCACAGTGTTTGACAGATTAGTCAGTTGTTAATTATGCATAGACTGTGCCTGTGAAACTAGGTTTTCATCCTAGGCCAAAGATAGGTCTTTTTTATGGTTTGTGAGTTTGATTATACGGATTAAGGTATTAGTGAAAATGCTGAGAATAGATCTTAATTTATGGCAGCTTGAGAATTAATTTGCTGTCCGTTGCTGTTCATTTTCATTTGAAACATCCCTCATAAACTCACAGGGATCCCTCATTCCTTAGCTGCAGTGACCCCTTCTCTGGAGGGCTCTTCCCTCTGCCCTTGCCCTCTATGCCGGGGAGGTTTAGGATGCTCCCATTCCTCCCCTGACCCATCCAGCATCTTTCCTTTACCCCCATGCCAAGGGTGTGTTTGCTTCAGTAGGTACTTTTCTCGCTCTTTTGCTCACCTCCCCTTTATTTTTTTACTTCATGCCTGGGGGCAGCCATGCAGAGCCAGCAGGGCACGGAGCTGAGGCCGTGGCTGAGCTCGAAAGTGTCACAGGGTCCCTGGAAACAGAAACTGATCCACAAACAGTTGTGAAGAGTCCTGAAGCTCTGGCTGTGCTAAACTTACGAGATGATTTATCATGTGATGTCCAGACATACATTTAAACAGAGAAATATCATCAAATTAGCAAGAAACACCCTTGTTCTCCTTTGATAATGGCTAATATTATATATATAATATGCATTTGATATGGTATAAGATGTCTAATAATGATAATATTTCTACAGCCTGTTTCTTCAAATTGTTTTAAAGGCTTTTGCAATCAGTAATTATGGCTTACAAATCTCTTAGGGGTATCACCTTCAATTCATTGCTGAGGATATTTAAAGCATTTAGAAGAAAACAATATTTTTTTATTTTCCTAATTCTAAAATTGAGTGAAAACAAAATTTCCCTTTAAGTGAATGGCACAAAGACATGTGTACCATGAGCGGACAAACATTATGGAAACTAAGGGTAATACTGTGTATCTGAGATGATGTATTTTAAACATAACCTAATATTTGGATGATAAGCATAAAGTCTAATACAATGCTAGGTAGTTGTACACATATTATTAGATACCTAATCAAATAATTAACAACTAAAATTAATATTTTAATTTATTAGAATGTCATTGCAATGTGGCATGTGGCATATAACCAAATAATTCAAAACCATTTGAACTGCATGCACTACATTGTCCCAAGATAAAATCAAAGCTCTGTGTTTTCCAAAGCAAATTACTGCAGAAAAAATGTTACAGGCACTATCCTGGTCAGAGCAGTAACGTATGGTGACATTCTTCACTGCTGTAGAAAATCAGTGCAATTTCATTACTCTGCCTTCCTGCAGGGCAGCTTGATGCACTCACATTAAACTCTCCATCTCTTACCTGTTTCTTAAAATGCTTTCTGTTTATGCCTTCAGGGTTCTACTCTAATTTTAGCAACAAAGAACCCTCTAGCTTTATAAAACAACTAGTTTTAGAATCAACTTACTGTATTTTTATCCTGTATTTAAGAAACAAGCCAACCCTGAAATAGAGTTGTGGTTTGGTTTAACAAATTATGCAATGTCATGCAAATCCTATAACATCTTTGCTTACCAATTGTTTTTTTTCTCTTAGTTTCTTGCAATCTTAGATAAAACCCCTGTTTTGTTCTGCTGTTTGTTTTACTGTTTTGTTAAGGCCATCATGTGATGAACATTTCATGAAGGACGATAATGAAAACACACCATTATCCCTGAGCTGCAGCAACATAAACTGAGATAGGAAGTAAAAATGAGAAACAATATGGAAGGCTGGAGGAAGGACAGGGCTCCCTAAAATGGCTCTACCGGTAAAAGAAACAGTCTCAAACTAATCTTCTACATCATTAGCATTGTAGTAGTTCATACCACACAAGACTAGTCATTATTCTTCACAGGCAGTGGAGATGGGCTAAGAGAAAAAATACTTTTTTCCATGTATACAATCATATAACTTAGTAACCCATTTTTACAAGAACTTCAAGATGTCTTTGGTCTTAAAGTATTTTAGCTAGATCTCTGTTTTAAAATAATAGTATATCATCATTTTCTAACTTTTATTTGTGTGTGTCAGATTTGTTGCTCTCATCAATGTCGACAAAAACAGTGGGGACTAGCCTCCTCTGTAGAAAGAGTATTTTATAGGACACAGCAGTTCTGCATTATAATTCAGTACTTAACAGGAAAGGGCACTTCTCAGATAAAATGTAGTTCAATTTTCATGCTGTTTTCCCTCTTTGGGCTGCTGACCACTTTGCCAGTTAGCAGAACTGAAACAACTTACTTTAGTAAGAGTTGCCCAAGGGCTCAAATTCCTTTACTTTGCACAGAATATAACATTGACAGTGATACTCATACGGACGGTGATCAGATGAGTTTCCTGACTATATTTTAGATGTTACAGAACTTGCGATGTTTTGAAGGGGAGAGATGGGGAGTGTAGCTGTAATGTTTTATATGTGCACTCACATCTTGGGACTTAATTTAAGGCTGCTTTTCAACTAACTAATAAGCAGCTGTCAAAGCCAGTAAGTCTGCTTCTTCATGGAACAGAAGCAAGTAATATGAAGTCTAATTATTTTCTAAGCGTAACTTGTTCTGTTTACACACATAAGCCCAGTCTTAGTGATTGCTTTTTCCAGCTATTCCCTATAGCGCACAGGAAAGCTGTACCCCGTATACTGCAGAGTAGTACTATACACTGAGAACTAATTACCTGCCGTGTTAAATAACCAACAATAGCTGCATAAAGGTTGCCCAGTATGCAGATTGATGCTTGTGACCAGCTTTTGCTGTGTAAAGATTTTGCTCGAAAGAAAGGGAATCGTGAGTCTCTTTCTCTATAGCTGTTATCTTCCAACCCAAGCAGAACAATAACTGCAGTGGCCACTGCAGTCAGCAGGATGCCTATTAAATCCTTTCCGCACACAAAAGCCCCATCCCTGTTTATGCCATGGCTGACTGGAGGTGGTGTGAAGCAGCATGGCAAGCGCCGGCTGCGCTGGCCTGGAGAGGTAAATCTGCCTCATCGTTGTTACCGCTGCACGTAAACCAGTGTCTGTCCTTCACCTGCCCAGAACCGCTGCTCACAGCCATAATAATACAACTGAAGAACAAGTGTGCGCAGCGTGGCACGAACAGGCCAGATAACCTTTAATATTACTGAATATTATAGAGAATCTGCTGTGATATCTCTAGGTCTCTTCTTGTAGGAATACTGTTTTACCAGCAGTGATGAAGACCAAGTTTGACAGAGTCATGATTTCTCCCTCTGGTCTCATGACAGCTCATGCTACTAGTCCGCATGCTCAAATACACTCAGAAACTGGAAGATACACACAAACAGTTCTGGTTTCCCCAAAGGTGTTCATCTGGATGACACTGTTGTTTTTCTTCTTGCCTACTTTGTCACTTTTAGATCCAGTGTGTTCCAGGAACTTGTGAACATTATTCTACTTCAGGCTATACTTCTGGTAAAAGTCACATGCCCTTAACTCAAAGAATTTATTTTGTTGCTCTTGTGTAATATGATTTACTTCATCCTTGTATAGGAGCTGGGATGGAAGCAGACACTACAAGAGCCATAAGCATTTTGATAATGGGAATCCTCTAGTTATAACCAGAGAAGGAATGCTTTAAGTTCTGTCCTTGATGTGTGGCACCAGTCTTACTTCCTTACATAAGCAGAGCAGGCAGAAATGAGCTAAAATTCTGGGAAGTAATGAAATGCATGACCCAGAAAAAAAGAAGAGCAGTGAAATAAAAAACAAACTAAACATTCTGTGAACCACAGTCAAAGAAACCTGGAATGGCAAGATTTTTAAGCTAGCAAAACCCCAAGAAAGAGCTTAATTTCCATTTTACATCTGAAGTGTCAATTTTGCGATCTTTTTTTGCATATGGAGGTTTACTCTGTCATTGTTGTATGTATTATCCTGAAGCCTCTAGCCAAGTGAGTAATCTTTGATTGTTCATGTGAACATCAATTTCAGGAGAATCCATATGAAATCAGTGACCCTCACTAGTCCTTAGTGGAAAAGAAAGGTAATGGGAGAAGGAATTGTCATACTGTGTAGCTTTATATCAAAATTAAGCGTTACATGCATTATGTGCGTTATTCACAATGGTGTTACTGAGCCTATACTGAAGACTTTATTTAATACTTAATCAATGGAGGCTTATCTAAGGTAAAATGAAATACAGATAGCTACAGATGACCACCAGTTATGTGGAACAGCCTTTTTTGATTAATGAGTAAAACATCCTTCTTCTTTTTTTAATTATTTTTTATGATCAGTGCATAAATAGCTAAAAGGGATAGTTCAACTTCATTTGGGGTTGATAAATTTTCAGGAATAATTCACCTGGTTAAGTGTAGCATATAACATAGTAGTTCCGGGCTGTAATTCATCTAAAATACACCAAGAAAGCTACGATTCTTGATGCTCTGACTTGTTCAAGGCCATGTGCCAAGTTGATGGCTTCTTTTATTTGTTACCCTCTTGGCTCATGGTGGGGAGAAAAGTGGTGTGTCAGGCATACTGTCCTCAGTGGACTTTTCAACATGGTAGAAAGTTGTGACCCTACTGTCCCATGGGTCCTTTTGTTACAGGAGTGTTTTCTAATTCAGCATCTTTTCCTGATAACAAGGGATTTTTTGCAGAGCATTATAAATGCCATTTACAGAAGCACAAAAGGGGTATGGTGAGTTTACTTTTGATATAGTGACTTCTGTATGCCTGGTGGGAAGTCAGTGAGCTTAACCACTCTCTCAATAAGCCCAGAAGCCTTTAAAGCCTCATAAGGTGTAAACAGGGGGAGAAAATATCTGTCCCAGAGGAGATGAATTGCAGCTCCCTGTCTCCCACACTTTCTCTGGGGAATGTGGAGGATGACACTTAGAAGAATTACAGCTTGTATGAGCATAATGTGAATGCATGGTGCAACATAGAACCTCTTCTTTTCTTTTTAAACATTTGGTTTATGGTAACAGTGAGATACATGTCCTTTTATTCCTCCTTCTTTCACATGTTCAGAGCTTGGGAGTGTTTCTTTTGTATATGCAATATTTTAAAAACATTTATCTAGCCCCCCAAACTGGATTTAATTTAAGGACCATGCTCATTTTTATTATAAAAAGCTGCAGCTTTTTTTTTCTCTTACAGTAATAAAGAAAAATTTCCAAGTATAAATGAAATTATATCAATATAGAATCGTCTAATTGATATCAAAAAAAGAAAAAAAAAATGGAGATATGAACTGTCCCTCTTCATCCCTGTAAAAACATGTTAGGAAACTCAGGATTAACAGTTCAAGCCCGCTTTTTAAATAATTAAACATGCAGGTCTGCTTCTACAATAACTGACATAATCACTGCATCTAGATACTGGTCTCAACCGGGGTATATTAAAGCAATACTGGTTTCCTGAAACTGTCCATCACAATTTATTCCAACGTCTCCTAATTTGAAGCTTTGTTATTACTGGTGAAGTGGTTTGCCAAGCAAGTTACCTTCCACTGTCGTTTTGTGCAGCCTTCCAGTTCTTACTGGTTGTTTTGCCATCTCTGCTGCTAGACCTCTCCATAAGAGTAAATTAGACAACATTTCTGAATTCAGCAGTGCCAACTGACAAGAGGAAGGAGAATGAGCTCCTGGGTTCCTTTTGATATTTTTATGGCATCATGGTAGGCTGTTTAGATGAGGGCTATATACCTGCCAGCATGGTTGTGTGGTGTGTAGCTCTTGCACAACTGTGCTGCATGTAGTAGAGTACTACATGGCTTGTGCTACGAAGTTGCTTGGGCAAACCATGGTATCTGATGACAAGCATGTTTAGAATTGCCCTTGTTATATTTATCGCTCTGGTCTTCAGATAATGTTGACTGTGCTAGCACTCAAAATAAATTTATATAACAAGTTTGCCAAACTTAAAAAAAAAAAATTATTCTCCATATAATGTCTAGGGCAATATTGTTCCCCGGGGGGGAAGTATGTTTTGGTTTGTAAAAATTGAATAGAAAGCCAGCTATGATTGCTCAATGCCTTAACCAAATCCACCTTTTATTCTTTCCTATGCCAAAACATCTCTTTGTAGGTTGGAACGTGAGTTTTCTTGTGTGTTAAAAACTTTATCAAGGACACATCCAGTAACATATGGGTATGCTTTCACTGCTGTTATAAGGACTAAATATGTTTCAAGTTCTAAGAGGGGAAAATATTTCCTATATCATGTCACACCTTCTTAATTTGTGTCAGCTGGAACAACAAACCAGAATGTCTACAGCTCATCTTTGTGCAAGTTTTGTATTACTCCTGGATGCTCTGCATGCTTTGGTGGGCCTGCCAACATCTTCCAATTCTCTTAGGAAAAAAAAAAAATTCTCTTTGGATTTCAGATTTGAAATTGATTTTCAGATTAGGTGGACTGGATCTAGAGTTGGATACTTACCAAGATGATTGCTTCTATCATTTCAGCAGTGATAAAGTTCCTGAAGAAGCGTGAAATTGAATGAAAAGTGTGAAAAGTTAGAAAGAGGGTAGAAAAAATGTAATTATCTCACACACAAAAAAAGAGGAACTTAAATCTAGTTACTATAGAAATCCCTCCACGGGCCCTCTAATTACCTTATAATAGGCAGGATGAGTATTAAAATCTTTTAAAAATTAGGTCTAAGCCAACATAATTGCAGAAGATTCACTGTTCAGGTTTCTATCCAGATACTCTAAGCTGAACTAACAGAAAAACTAACATTTGGAGCGAAACTAATGTTTCAGATGATGAAATTGCCTCTGTATTTTTTCAGAGAAGTGATGTAGGTTATTCTAGCCCACTAAGACAATATTTACATGGGTCATTTACTTGCAGAGACAGCAATTAGTTTCAAACAGAAACTGAGCTAAAATACAACAGAAAAAGGGTATTTTTCACTTGCAGCCACATTTACATATGTTTCAGCTATATTTTCACTTGATTCAACTGTTGCTCAGGGTTAAAATACCATTCCTCTACTGTACCAGTAAGGCAGTCTCAATGCCTATTATTTTAACAAACGTAGATTTGGCATGTTCACTCTCTCTTCCAAGTTTTCTTCGTAAGTCACCAATCTCAAAACCTGTGCTGAGCCCTTTAAGGTTTTCAGTAGAAGCGCCGTTGCTCTTTGCGGTGTCATGATGTCAAGTCTTGAAAAAATGAGAGACAAAGTTTTGCTTATGACTTTTAACAGTACTCCGATGAGAACTCTTGTACATGAAGTATATTTCTTTACTTACACTCCTTTGGGGGTCTGATTGGAGCAGCATGGTGCAGTTGTGCAGTATTTCACTAGGTGCTAATTCCAGTACTTTGTTGACTCAAAACATGGTTAGCTTTGGACATTTTATTAATCAAATTAGTTATTATGGCATGATTGTGCCACAATCATTATACTATAATATACACAATAGCTGTTTTTTGTTACAATTCATATGATGTGCAGCTATCTTGCATGTCCAAGATGTTAGAGAGCAGTGAAGTTTCAAAGACTCTCGTTCAACGTAGCTCGAACTACAATGAAACTCAAATTTGTGAAAAAAACAGGTAAGAGAACAAATAGATGGAAAGTAGAGCTACAAAGTCTTGGGAATTAAAATATTACATCACTCTTAAAACAAGTCTTTGTTTTTGCTTCCTTAGGCTCATATCCCAATCCAATAAGGTCTGATTTTAGTCTGAGTGAGCCAGACTTACCCATTCTTTTTCACATTCCTTTCCTGTCTCCCATTCCCCACCTCAGCCTCCTGTCCTCCAGGAGCTCAGGTGCCTGTGTAGGGGCCTGGGGTTTTTTGCAGTCACCACAGAATTCATCTGGAAATAGCAAATAGATTAGAAACATAATGTAAATAAAAAGAGAGCGCAATTTAAGAAGAAAGGGGGGTGGGGGTTGAAGTTGTGAAGCTCATTCAAGTAGAAAAAGGCAAGATGGACAAGTAAAGGCAAGGAGAAAAGGTAATGCAATTGGTGGGGTGTGTTATTTTAAATGAACCTTAAAGAGTTTCACAGGCTTAAATATTTTTTTGTCCTTTTGCTCTATTTTTCAAATATTGAGCACTATTATAAAATTCAGCATAGTGTCTTGACACCTGTTGTGTTGAAACATAATATGTTACCTCATTTTGCAAAGGGCCCAATACAATTTGTTCTGGGTACTTTCTTTTAGGTATAAGTTAAAGCTACTGTTTTTCTTGTATTCTGGAGCAAGAGAAAAGGAGCTACACAGTGAAGCAAACTTCACCGTTTGCTAAAGTTTGCTAACTGATTCTTAGGTTATGTGACAAAAGCTCGTCTGCACTCCCATAGAGGAGCACAGAGAGACAACAGTGGAGGAGCCCAAGGAACACGCTGCCCTGGGTACTCCCAGGCCCACCACAGGAGCCCTCAACCCCTCAGACACCCATCTCCACAAGCCCTGAGGAGCACGGTGGCAGGTGGGAATCAAAAGTAAGAACTCAGAGGAATGAACACCCTGTCTGGGCTCTTCCCAGGGCTGTCCTGGGAGAGCCTCAGCCCCAGTCTCCTGGTGTGACACTCATCCCCATGAGCTGTGGGCAGCATCTCTGCAGCTCATCTCTGCAGCTCACCTTTTGGATTAAGGGCCGTTGCCCATGGGTGTGGGAAACATCATGGGATGCAGGAGAAGAACATTTTGGGATTGCACATGAACTATATGGGATATTTAGGGAGAGAAAGAAAAGGCAGGAAAGGGGAAGTGTTTAGGTGGTTTGGGAAAGAAGAAGAGTTGGAAAATGGGAGGCTAAGGAGGTTAAAAAGGACTGGTCACGTATAAATAGTTTGTGGTCAGCATGCTTCTCTGGCCATGCCCTGCCCCTGACCAAGCACAGTCTGTCCTGTCTTATTAAATACCTTTCTAAGTCTTTCCTGGGTGAGAGGTCTTCATGCTGCGTGCACGTATGTGTGTATGGGGCGTGAGTGCAGCCAGGGGGGTCGGACCATGGGC
The DNA here is from genome assembly GCF_000687285.1 of Phaethon lepturus. NCBI lineage: Eukaryota > Metazoa > Chordata > Aves > Phaethontiformes > Phaethontidae > Phaethon > Phaethon lepturus. The sequence goes on along the minus strand of NW_010539606.1, from coordinate 2,726 downwards.
AGGGGGGCCCGTGCCTCTGTGGTGCTGTGGCAAGTGCAGGCGTGCACGTCAATGAGCGGTGGCTAGTGAAGGTCAACCCAGACAAGGTGAGCAGGTGAAATGGTCTGGGGGCAGGAGGTGGGGGCATCTCTAAGGGCAGCTCTGGGCGTGAGAGCGGCAGGAAAACAGCTGAAGCGAGCACTGATTCCTGCCCGGACCTGCGGCTCGTGCCTTGTCTAAGGTGAGGCCAAGATGGTTCTCACGAGTCGCTCCTCTTGCATTTTAGTGATTAACATTCAAAAAGGTCATAAAAATGCTAGAAGACAAGATGGTACAGTGAACAGAGGGTTACTCAGAAGTCACAGTAGTCCAAAATAATGAAACCTAAATAATCGTAAACACTGAATCACATTATTGTTACAGAGAAACACTGCAGGTAGATAAACCCAGTTCTCACACAAAATAAAGTTGCAGGAGCTTGACTATTTTTTAAATAACTTTTTCTCCCAACTCCAGGCACATCTAGGAGAGATATGGCAAAATTCTGGTTTTTTGCTGCTACCTGACTTGTCTAACTCTGTGCTGTCACTTTGTATCCCACGCTCATCAGGAAATGACAGATTTTTTCACAGGCATACACAGGCCAAGAAAAACAACAACCACTAAAACAGGGGAAGAGGGAGGTTTTATAAGATCACTCCAAAAGTACTATTTAAAATATTGTTTTCCTCTCTTGAAACAAATTTGTTCAGGGACGATATGAATCCAATGTACAATGTCAAAAAACGTAGAATTATTCACATGGATAGGCCTGATATATCTCTGAATAGAATGGTCATTTAATATCTTCTTTGTACAATACTGTAATATAAAATGCATCTAGTCCAATCATTCTCTATATTTTTCCTCCCTTTATAAAATCACTCATAAGGACACGTCTGGTTATGCAAGGCTGCATAAAACATGGTGTGTTACTTAGATTTTAAATAAAAAATGATATGAAAAAACTCCACTGATTTTTCTAGCAAAATGGCAAGGACAAAAACTAGTTGATTCAGAGATTTTTGAAGGAAAACCACATGTTTTAATGCTACAAATATTAATATGTACTGTACTGGTCCAGGTGATGTCTGTGATAAACACAGTAAATAGCCACAACTGTTAATGAAAGCCATTAAATCCACTCTTTTCCTTTTTTTTATTTTTCCCATAAAAATAAGCAATATAGCAGTAATAAAACAAATTGCTAAGTATTAGGGCAACTTAGAGTAAACAGAAGTAGGCTTTATCTTAATGAATAAAGACTACTTATTCAATTTTTTAAGGCTATTAAAGAAATTATTACTGTCTCCTTCACCAAGACAACATGCCCTGCAGAATTTGGGGGGAAGGATGAAAGATCCTTGACAGCTTTTCTTCCCCACCTGCACCCTTGCTCCCATTTATACTGTCTGGGCTGACTAAGCATTTTTTCTGCACGTAGTTTGAACAATGGTATCAACTAAAGCCATTTTTCTCCTCTTTAGTTTCTTATGGAAACGAAAAAATTGTTTTGATTGCTTCATGTCTAGCAACCTAATGCAGTATACTTGCCTATGTATCCTGAAGTTTTCTATCAGATTTGGCTGGACGAAATACTGAGAATCTGGAACTATAAATGAATGTAGGTATCTATCTGGAACCTTTCTATGGTGGTCGATGGATGACTGTAGTTGAAATAAAAGCATCATGCCTCATTTTCAGAATCAGTCTTCATTTATGGGTCTTCCTTTGATCCTCTGTAGGTAAAAAATGAGCAGTCCTGCACTTTTCATTCTGGTAGTGATTTCCCAGCCACTGCCGCTAAAGTTGTAAAATTTCACAGATACAGGAGTTTTAGTTCGTACTAGTTTGCCATGTATCTAGCTCCTATGCAGAATTAAAAACCATCAAATAATAATCTTAATTCAGTAGAAGTAAATATGGTTTTATATCCTGAAGGAGTTTTCAAATAAAAGGATTTTTGCCACTGACAGATATTTTTGAAAAGCTGTGATCTCCGGTTAAAATGTGTAAGTTATATGACAAATAGTTTTGGGGTGTAGAATCACTTACATCACTAATATACAGAAACATACCACAAACAAAGCTTACTTCTTATTAAGTAAATATAGAGAGAATAAATATGGGGGAACTATCACAGAAACCCCTGATGATTTTTAAAAATGTATCTGCCAGTGCGATGCATCTAGTAAAGGTATACAAAACATTCTGAGCTAGAAATGCGAAAATCCCAAGACGATGGAATTCATCCCTCTGGAAGCGCACCATATGCTATATCACACTTGAGTCGACAAACTGGCATTTCTGAAAAGAAAAATGAAGCTATGATTCCTAATGTGTATCAACAAGGTTTGATATAGCTTTAGAGCACGCAAGCATTTTTGTAATCTGATTTTCATTGTTCAGCTAGAACGAATAAAATAAAAATAGTATGACAAAGATGATTTTCAGCAGTACTAAGCATGTGTTTGTGTGCAATTAACAGGTACAGCACAACTGAGTGTTTCCTGATCGTGTTGTGTTTATTGTGGCAAGGTTTTGGTTGTTGTGGGGGGCTGCAGGGATAGTTTAACCTGGAGAAGAGGTATGCCGGGGGAGATTGAGACTGGATATTAGAAAAAAATTCTTCACCGGAAGTGTTGTCAATCACTGAAACAGACTGCCCGGAGAAGTAGTTGAGTCACCATGCCTGGAGGTATTTAGAA
>NW_010539605.1:0-2645 GCF_000687285.1 Phaethon lepturus | reverse complement strand
TTACGAGGTTTATTCCTGATTTCGGTGACACAGCCATTGCAACAATACTAAGAGATGCCATACTTTGTATTTCTCAGAAGCCTGATTTCTCTGGGCCATACCGATTTATTCCATTGCGTTCTGCCTGTCATGGTGAAATCGGCAAGAATGTTTATGTTTTCTTTGCATTAAAATCTTGCCTAAGTTTAATGAAAGTGAATCCTGGCCCTGGATCAAAATAAGAACAAAGGTGTTCGTATGCTTTAAGCTGGACCCAATAAAAATGTCCAACCTATCAGCAATGGATGAAAAGGAAATTCTCTTGCCTGTTTTCTGCTGAAAGAAAAATCCTTTGCAATGTGTAATGAATACAGTCTCTTCTTTGCAATATTGCAGTACAGCCATGCCAGACCAACAGTGAACACTCTTACCTGTGTGTGAAGATAGGTCCAAGAGATGTTGCACAGTTTGTATTGTAAAGCAACTTTTTTACAGGGAAATTTCTAGTTTATTGTGTTTCTCCTGTGCTAAACAAAGAGTATTATCAGTATAGAATGGATAATATCATTATATTAACTAATTATAATAGTCTGTAAATGTATAGAAGCTGGGAACACAAGAGGAAAGAGCTGTATAATGTGACAGTAACAGAAAAAATAGAAAATTGGCAGAGAGAATTAAAAACCCCTGATTATTAAAAAAACTTTTCTCAGAACTTTCTAATACTTTAGAACAGGTTTTGAAATGAAGTCGTCACAACAGTTTGATCACTTCAAAGAAAGTAAAAAAAAATCAAAGAAAGCAATCAGGAGTTTTCTAGAAGGATTCATTTGTGTTCTATGGGGAAGATGACCTAGGAGCACTTTTGTGTTTCTGATTTTCTTGCCTAAGACAGGCATTAAACCTTTGCCTTTAAAAATAGAAATTTCAATGATAATGGAAAATAATGTATTTGTCTCACTTTTATAGGATATAATTATGACAGAAAAGTATTCTTCTGAAAGCTTCTTCACATTTAATGTACTATGGAAAAAGTTTTCTCTCCAAATAAAGTAAGGAACATCATGATTCTCATTTTTTATCCTGCTCCAAAAGTGCAGGGTATCTTTTAAAGGCTTCTTGTGTTTGTATACACCGGTCATTAATTCCTAAAGAAATAAAAATATTCTGGTTTTGAACATCTAAGAACAGAACCAGCTTAAGTACACCAAGTTGTCAAATTAAATTTGTTTATTTTCACATCCACTTTGTCCTCATTATGTCCCCAAAAGAGTCTTTGGAGTTGCTTAACTACCTGATATTAAAGATTAAAATAGCTTCAATTGTTTAATACAGGAGAAAGCTTTTTTTTTTTTTTTTTCTGAATAGACATGAATGAAGCTTGGATCTTGGAAATACTTAATCACACCTATCTCACTGACAGCAGGTTTGCAAGATCAAGTGTCATAGGCACAAGCCAAAAAACCATTGGAAGTTCTGCAAAATCTGCATATGTTTGTTTTGGCAAAAAGCTAGCAAGGTTGATAGGATGTCGGTGAATGTAACCAGTTACTGTATGACAAATTTTTCAAGGACGTCCTCATAACTAGTTTGAGATGTTTTACAGAAAAGTCTGCATTTATTACAAGAGGAAAATTCTAAAAGCTTATTTCATGGTGTGAACGAATGTGAAGCTCAAGGGTTGGGAGGGAGAGAGCAAATGCCTGAAGGCATGGAGTCTAGTGAATCTGATTTCAAGCACAGAAATGAGTTACATTTTCTGTATTTTTATACCCACATTGCCCCAGTTTAAAGACAAAAGTAGTGTTCTCTATGCTGTGAAATGTATTATGCTAGCTAGACTGGACATAATACCTTCAAATAAATTGATTTTTATTTTGTTTGCTGCTTAAAGTTTGTTTTTTTTTTTTTTTTCTCTTGGAAGTGCATGGGTTAGAAACCTTTCTTCTTTTGACCTTTTGCTATCTAAAGTTAGATTTACAAATGAGAATTGTACTTTTCTAATTTTTCTAGATCTCTTGAGTGTGTGCAATTCTCTTTAAATTTCAGCAGTGGTTCTGCTTCTGTTTGGAATCACAGAATCATTAAGGCTGGAAAACACCTTTAAGACAATCAAGTCCAACCACCAACCCAACACCACCACGCCCACTAAACCATGTCCTGAAGCACCACATCTACATATTTTTTGAACACTTCCAGTGACAGGGACTCCACCACCTCGCTGGGCAGCCTGTTCCAATGCTTGACCACTCCCTCCATAAAGACATTTTTCCATATATGTAGTCTAAATCTCCCCTGGCACAACTGGAGGCCATTTCCTCTCGTCCTATCACTAGTTACTAGGGAGAAGAGACCAACATCCACCTCACCACAACCTCCTTTCAGGTAGTTGTAGAGATCCCCCGCATCCTCTTCTTCTCCAGGCTCAACAACTCCAGTTCCCTCAGCCGCTCCTCGTAAGACTGGGGCTCCAGGCCCCGCACCAGCTTCGTTGCCCTTCTCTGGACACGCTCCAGCACCTCAATGTCCTTCTTGCAGTGAGGGGCCCAAAACTGAACACAGTATTCGAGGTGCGGCCTCACCAGTGCCAAGGACAGGGGCACGATCACCTCCCTACTCCTGCTGGACACACTACTTCTGGTACATGCCAGGATGCTGTTGGCCTT
>NW_010539604.1:0-668 GCF_000687285.1 Phaethon lepturus | reverse complement strand
GGCCCCAAGGAGCGCGGCCACTTCTCAGCTCCCCCGGCGTGCGATACAGGCGCCGGGCAGGCACGAGAGCGCTTGTCAGGCATCGCTGGCCCAGAAGGTCAGCAGAACAAGTTTTGGAAGGCAAAAAGTGTGCTTGTCATCGCTACGTGTCAGACTTTGGAAAATACGGAACCACACACCTCTTCTTCTTCTTTTGTGTGTTGTTGGTCCTGATCCTCATTCTTCCCATTCTCACTCTTCAGGAGACAGGGACTGCGTGGCCTGTATTCCTGATGCCACTTTCTGCAGCTCTGCTTTGCCAGGCTGCAGGGATGTTTTTTCAAGCTAAACTGAAGAATCCATCAGCCTGCTCCTGGCTACACATGCACACTGTGTTAATGCTTGTGAGCATCGGCTCTGAAACAAGAGTCAGAAAAACAATTATCCTGTTTCCACTTGTAACCTTTGTGATTTGTGTCCTTTAAGGTGTTTTTGGAGATGAAAAACTCCTGGCATTTCAGGCAAGTAACAGTCTCGTTACCTGAGTCACGGTGAGTGCAGGGAATAGGACAGGACAGAACAGGACAGGATACGACAGAACAGCATAGAACAGAACAGAACTTTCTATTCTAAAGCTCAGCTGGATGAGACCTACAATAATGATCTAGTCCAACTGCCTGACCACTTCA
>NW_010539603.1:0-4395 GCF_000687285.1 Phaethon lepturus | reverse complement strand
CCTCGGGAAGTCCATGATAGCAATTTGCTGACCCCGTTCCTTACTTCACTCACAACTGAGAATTCTATCATGTTGTGGTCGCTAAGCCCAAGACGGCCTCCGACCACCATATCTCCCACCAGTCCTTCTCTGTTTGTAAACAGCAGGTCCAGCAAGGCACCTCCCCTGGTGGGCTCACTCACCAGCTGTGTCAGGAAGTTATCCTCCACACACTCCAGGAACCTCCCAGATTGTTTCCTCTCTGCCATGTTATACTTCCAGCAGATGTCCTGTAGGTTGAAGTCCCCCACAAGAACAAGGGCCAGCGAATGTGAGACTTCTGCCAGTCGCTTATGGAATGTCTCATCTGTCTCTTCATCCTGGTTGGGTGGTCTGTAACAGACTCCCAGCAGGATATCTGCGTCATTGGCCTTCCCCCTCATCCTTACCCACAAGCACTCTACTTGATCTTCACAATCTTTGATTTCTATGCAGTCAAAACACTCCCTAACATACAGAGCCACCCCACCACATCTCCTTCCCTGCCTGTCCCTTTGGAAGGGCTTATAGCCATCCACGGAAGAGCTTATAGCCATCCATTGCAGCACTCCAGTCATGAGAAGCATCCCACCATGTTTCTGTGATGGCAACTACATCATAGCTGTCCCGCTGCACAATGGCTTCCAGCTCCTCCTTGTTTGCTGCTATTTGCGGCAGCAAACAGCTAAGAAATCAAATGCAAAGATTATAATACAGATCAGCAAAAGGCAAGAATGAAACAGTTGCCTGAGGAAATATCCTAACAAACCAGACGTTTCAAAATCATCATTTGTAAGTCACTTAATAAAATCATGTCAGCACAACTGTGCCCTAAGAAGAAACTATCAAGATTTAATTCCTCTTTAAGTAGGAGGCATTTATCTGTGGGGAAAGGATGCTGGATGAGAGCTTTGTTCCCCTTCCTTGGGGGCAATGAAATAGCTTTGAATATATTCAATAGTGTCCAACTTTCTGCAAAACTGACTGTTTTTGAAAGATGGTTTATTTTAACAGCTACAAAAAACATGCAGTAAAAGGACCACTGCCTTACTTTAAGGTATCATTCCCAGGCAGAACTGAATGGCAGAAGTGATGCTCCTGTTACCTACTTTTGGAGCTGCTCCATCCCAGCAGAAAGATTTCCTACTGCCATCTCCATCATACTCAAAGCACCTAAAAAACAGAGATGAAAGTTACCAGTCATAAGGCGGCGTCCTGTATCAAGACTTATGTTACTTCAGGTGTAACATAATCTTGAATGGTTCTGCAAGTTATCCTGAAGTGGTCACTACAAACTGTGAACCAGAGAAAGACTGAGTAGTGCCAGCTTTTACCTCATGTTCTAATGTGCACTACAGGGAACTAATTTTAGTGCTTAGCATAAATACAGCCATCTTGTTTCTTAGCAAAGGTGCAGTTATGCCAAATTAAGCATGCTCAGATGACTAAGAATAATCATTCATTGTGATATCTTATTGAATTTTCAGGGGCCGGGAAGATGACTCCCTTTTTAATACTAAAAATTGCATTAGCTGAACAGAGCATATTTGGTGTTGGCATTGGTAAATTTGGGAGATGAAGCAGAATGAGTAGCTACTTCTTGGTAGCTAGGAAAACACTGATTTTTTTTCTCTCCCTCTTACTCAGTAGCCTTTGCTGTTGGTGATGGTCAGAAACGGACCCTGCAGGGCCAGCAAAAGCAGTGATGTTCCAGGAGAATGGGAAAAAGGCTGTACAATGTGTCACCGTTTAAGAGAGATGATACTATTATTAGTCAAAATAATGGAAAAGCTTAGAGGTGACTCATGAGTGAAAATAACTGGGTAATTAGCAGCAGTGAACATTTAAGAAAAACAGGTCCCTTCAAATTAACCTAGTGTCCAGTTAGGTTGACAGGTTACAGGCAGTAATCTATTGATAGTGACCCTGTAATACACTGACAGTCTCCTGTTGTACATGCGACCACCTGGTATTATAGTTATGAAAACCCACAGGCCAGTGTGCCAGTCTTTAGAGGTCTAGAAGGGCTAAAATGGTCACTGAATTCACAAAGTCTTCTGCTAGTAGAGATAGGCTCAGTTCTCTCTGGATCCAGTACTACTGCCCAGTATTGGTCCCCATTCAGTAGCATACTGTTTGGAAAGATGTTAGTTAATTGGGGTGACTTTTGAGGAGGGCCACATGAGTGAGTGGAAGCTGATCTGCTTGCGTAAGGGTGAAGGACTCAAGGAGAACCACAAGGAGGGAAAGGGCAGTTTGGAAACAAATTTTATAGTCATAAGATGTAGCTGCATTCAGGGACTGGAAGTTGAAACTGGCCAAATTCAGCATCATAAAGAAGCGCATACTGGATGAGTTCTTAACCCTTGTGGCTGATTCTCCTCCATCACTGTCTGTTTTTTTGTAGATCGGATACTTTTCTAATAGAAATGGTGCAGTTCAACCAGGAGTTCATCTAAATACGTACTATGTCCTTTGAGTCACAGAGGACAATGGTCCTTTCTGGCCTTGCAAGGTATTAACCACAGATGGGCTGAAACCACAGGGTTCTAGTCTGGGATCTGAGTCTTGTACTCAGGCTGGTGAGATTTGGTGTTTGTGTTAAATATAATACAAAATGAATGTGTTTGTTCCTCTCATTTTGCCTCAGGACACTAACTGTGGGAAAACCACGAAGTGTTTGGCTTCTTCCCAGGCTCAGGCAGTAGCCCATGTCTCAGAGATGAGATGGCACATGAAACATTTGTTGTTTTCAAGCATTCCCTGTTGGGGTACCAAGTGCATGTTTCCTGTAGTCATACAGAGCTACGCCATTAATTCAGCATGGGTAGCAGTCTAGCAGCGCAGGGCTTGGTGAGGAAGGACAGATTCCCTAATGCATCTGTGTTTCCTGTTCTATATTGATTATGATACCTGAGAAAGCCAGCGATATAAACATGCCCAGAGGTGGAAAAAGTGCCCTTGGTCTCATTTTCCATCCTACTCTGCGAGTGTTTTGAAGCATTTCCATTCTGCGTTATCAGTTTCTGTGGGAAGGGGGCTGTTTGAGAGAATAATAACCACATATGCAGAGGGCCTGGGTGCGTGTCCTTGGAATGAGGCAGCTGGATCCCATCCCTGGCCCACATTGGCATTTTCTGTTGTGTGTAGGCATTGGCACCATGAAATGTCAGGTCTCAAAATGGAAATGGCCTGGCATTGTTTAGGACCAATTCCAGGAAATGCCTCTTGGATAGAAGCACTCTCTCTTGTTGCCCCTTCTCTGTGACTGCATGAGGAGAAGTATCTAAAATAACTCATTGTTATTCACGGAGAGAACCCTGTTCCCTAAGCTCCCTTGGTTTCCAAGTAAATGAGCTTTGGAGGTAAGTTAGCAGAAGAGGCTGATTCATTAGCAGCAAGGGAAATCTGTGTGTTGGAGGGGTGCCCAGCTGCCCAAAGGGATTTACGTAGTGACATGCTCCTCAAATCTTAACAGAACAAGCTGAGTGATATACACACACAGGCTTGAACTATATCACAATCACATGCTTGCTAGGCTCATTTCTTATCTCATGGGTTTCTCTGGAGAGTATCATTTGCTCCAGTCCCTCATAGGGTTTTAAATTTGTAAGGGAAGGAGTCACAGTGAGGTATCTTCTAATGTGAGAAAATTCTGCATCTGTTCTCTTTTCCAAATTAGGTCACCTTGTAAGGCAGTTCTGGATGGAGTTTGTCCCTGCAGTTATAGAGGCTGTAAATAACATAGGTGTTACAACATGTTTGACAGGATTTCATTGCACCATCACTAGTCTATCGGAATATCATATCCCAAATTAATAACAAATTAATTTGATCTGCTGAAAGACCCTAACTGTCACCCTCCTGTCCGGAATGAGATCATTTTGGGCAGTTGTTCGCTTACAGGAGGAATGGGGCCAACACATTCTTCTGGCTTCATTACCGAGGGCAGGCTTGTGCCTGAGTGTTCTCCTTTGTTGAATCATCTGGAGTGCAGGGAGGAGAATTCAGTCTTTTTGGAGCATCTTCCGCCTCTTTGTTGGTGTGTCAAGCGGGAGTGCCAGTTAGTGCCAGTGATGAGATGGGCACTCATCCACAAGATCAGAAACGGAAACCCGCAAACTGCTGTCACACAGGATGCTGAGCAGCTGTCGGATTATAAAGATCTCTGGCTCCTCCTGATCTGGGCCAGATTTGAATCATTGACCTAGAAGTGAAAAGCTTGAAATCCCTGCACAAGCCACGGGATAAATAGGATTTGCAGAGCGGCATGCCCTCATTCCACATTCAGTTGCTGCCATCTAATGGCAGATGGGGAGTGGAAAGGCCTCATGCAATATAAATACCTTCACAGAAATCACAGAAACACTAGGTTGG
>NW_010539602.1:1120-4469 GCF_000687285.1 Phaethon lepturus | reverse complement strand
CCTTCCAACCCAAGCTATTCTGTGATTCTGTGATTTATGAATAACTACACTGCAGAGCCACAACATAATTGAAGACTTGAAAGCTGGTGCCTGGGATGTGTCCTCCCAACCTGTGAAGCGACGGAGTGACTTGGGGAACTGGCAGATGCTGCATGAAGGGCTTCGCTCCCACTTCACTGGTTCAAATGCAGAAAGGAAGCGTAAAAGGTCTGTTGGCCCAGGGGAGGCTCCACTCGCGTTGTACTCTGTGATGTGATGCTGCTCCCTACTTGCCTACTTCCCAAAGCAAAACCGCATGGAGATGCCAGTGCCCATCTCCAGCGCAGAGGACAGAGGGGCGGCCGTGAACAGGGATGGACATCAGCACTTCAGGGTCCCTGTATCTTGCAGTGTTGAAGCCTCATCTCCACGGTGGGTTTCCACCCTTCTTTTTATCTCCTATCTGGGCATGGCTTTTGTTTCCAGCTATTTCCATTGAGAATGAAGTAAAACACTTTATTTCTAATGTGGTAAACTGCTTTTATGTCTCTGTCCCACTGTGTGCTGTGCTTGGTATCATTAACCCAGGGCTTGTTCGAGCTCTCCAGAAAGTGCGCCTCAGCATAGAGGTGCTTTTTCTTCATGTCAGTGCAAGTCTGTAAGTTTTCCCCACCTACTTAAAACGGTTGTGTGAGCAGGCTGTTGCAACAAAAGTGTGTGTTGTAGCAAGGTAACAAATATTACTTGCCCAATGAATGACAATATCTCCTTGAACCAGATGGCAAAGTTTAGGAAGCCATGTGCTTTGGACAAGGTCTGTGATGCACACTTTTGTGTGATCAGCCATCCAATTGCAGTACAACCAAATCCTCAGAAAATGGGCAGGTTTAGCCATTCATCATGTGAAATGCAGAATGTTTTGGACCGTTGTTGTGTTACAGAAGTGGGAGTGTTACCTCTGAGAGTCAAAAGGGTTTTACCTGTACCTTATGAAGCATCCTCTGCACTTTCCCATGAGTTGTTTCTTGTATTTGCATTGTCTTAAACAAATTTGAACTATGTATGAACGTTTCTTCTCCTTAAAGAGTAATTTTTGGTTGCAGACTGGCATGGAGACACTTTCATGGAAAGTGGTGGTCCTTCTACCTAATGCCTACATCCCATCTGGGCTGGAATCCCAATCCATTCCCATGCCATGGAATGGGATTGCTAAATCTTCTCTTCTTTATTCTCCGTTCCTAAGTGTGCCTTTACAAAGCTTGCCTGTGATCAGACTGGCTCGGGCAGGAGTGTGGCTTTTCGTGGTTTCCTCCATGGCCTGCAAGATTGCAGATTTTATAGCTGCACCTATATAACAGCTTCTCACTGGGAACATTGTGTCTGGAGATAGCACAAATAGCGTAAGAGGGCATTCCCCGCCAGTAACCACTCCCCAGCGTACGGGCTTTGGCTGTCCCTGCGTTGTCACCAGCCCATCCACCGTGTTCTCCGGGAGCGTGGTGTTGCCCTGGGCTTTGCGTGGCGAGCCGGGGCGGCTGCCAAGCATTGCCAGGAAGGACGGCATCACACAGGGGTTACAGCTACGCGTGGGAGTCTGGTTCCTGTCCCAGCTCTGAGCTTTTCTGTGACCCTGCCACTGCCCTGACATAATTTAATAGAGAAGGTGTAAATGCTTTAGTATTTGCTTGAGAGCAGTGCATGGAGTGTAGGGGAAGGTATTGGAGACTGATAAAAAAAAAGAGCATCTGCTTTATGGACAGTGACTGCAGGGCTCCCCTGCTTGGGGAGAAGTACGTCAGATGTGCCTGTAAAATACTTTGTGTTTTAAGGCTAGACATAAGCACTACAGGGGAGAGTCCACATGGTGTAGCACAGGTTTCGGTGGTCACTGACAGATTTGGTCGCCAAAAGGAGTCCCAAAAGGAAGGATGAAGGTCTGTGGTAAGACCAGAGAGTGCCACCAAATATGAGAGCTGTTGCCTGTTCCAGAGGAAACATTCAATGCATTTGCTGCAGCTGGTCCTTTGGAAGCAGGATACGGCCGTAGGCTGCTATGACAGCGCAGGGAAAAGCCAAACAACACTCTTCTTCCTTGACCTGTTCAACCCCGGCGGTGTGGCCCAAGGTCTGCCTAAATGAGGATGTGATACAGCCCGGCGGCAGGAAAGGTCAATCAATCAGGGGGCTGCCCGATGCTGGTGATGATTAAATTGGGCTTTGCCAGGTTATGTTGCAATTTGGCTCACTGCTTATCTGTCTTGCCATGTTAAATATATCCGTAGCCATGCGGAGGTCATGGTCAAATCCAGCCCAGCTCATGTAAATTATCCTCCTTATCCCCCAGCCTCATAGGAGCTTGTAAGAATGCTCATAGTTGCAGCATCCCCTCTCCGACACAGGGGTTTATATAGCATTTGGGCCTGGCAGTAGCTCTCCCCTCCAGGGACAAGGAGGAAGGAGAGAAAAATTGTCAGTTCCTTTTTTTATTCCTTTTTTCCCCGCTTTTTGCTCTTGTTGGCAGGACAAAGAATGGCAGCTGAGCGAATATGACTGTCTCCAGATTGACACCGAGTGAATACGGCCACTCGTAATCACTGCCTACGAGCATTTATCACTTCCACAGATTATAACGTGGGGAGCAGGTGTCTGACCTGCAATGACAAAAACATGGAGTGGTGGTAGGAAGGAAGGAAATAGATAAGATGTCATTTTTCAGCACAATTTTTCTCTCTTTAATGTTCTCCTAGATTATGGGAAACAATCATGGGATGGGGAACGCCAATGTTTTATGGTGTCAGTAGGGTTTAAGGTTTTAGGTGCGGAAAAAAAGAGTGATGTTGGATCCTGTATATTATGAGGTATTTATAAGACACACCAAGTCGGGTTTTTTTAATTTATTTACTTGAGTCAAGAAAGATAAATGGGATTCTGTATCCAAGTGCTTATATCCAAAGGAAATTAAAAGAAACACAGTCCTCTTGAACTTGGCCTTCACTTAGGGCAGAAAAATGACACAGAAATGACCCTTCTTAGATTAAAGAACTGCTCATGCCTCAGAGGACATGGTAGAAATTAGTTTGTAAAAATCTTTCCTTCTCATATTACACATTTTCTGCTTCTCCTCATCTCTGCTTTTTTCCTACTAGAAGTGCCACCAAAAAAAGAAAAGCAAAAAGAACCAAAAATCCACCAACTTTGCTGTGGTATCTTCTACTACTACTTCTAAACACACTCTTCTGCGTGACCTGTGAATGCTGCTTTAATGCTGACTTCAGTTTTCCATCACTGAATGTGTTTCAAGATGGAAAATGGTTTTAACGTTCCTGATCCGTGGTTTTTGGGTTTAAAACCTCATCTCTCATTTTAATAA
>NW_010539602.1:0-1089 GCF_000687285.1 Phaethon lepturus | reverse complement strand
TGAACCGCTTTCGTGTTTTCCATCTGAATTGCTGGCAAATGTCCTGGTGTTTAAGTATCACAACATCCTAGGACCAACGAGTACAAACCGCCAGAATTCAGATCCAGTTCATTGCACAAATCAGAGCTGTTTGTATTTGAAACCTTGTTATAGGTTCATTATTGCAACGTACCGGTGGGAAAGGAGGAACTGAGAGGCAACAGGGTCTTGCAGGTCACATGCTGAATATAATCAGATCAAGGAGCAACCCATCCCCATATCTCCAGGCTCCTAGGCTGGAAGAGCTGGTTACGGGTCAGCCTGGCAGTTGCAATCTCTGGCTAAGAGAAATGCTCACTGGAGATGCTGAAGGGATGACAAGCTTTGGGGCATCTCCAGGTGCATATGAGTTAGTTCAGGACCCTCTGGGAGAATTCTGGGGTTGTTGCTGCTGTTGAGCACTAAGAGAACAGCTTCTGCAAGGAGTAATCTCCTCCTGATTTGGTTGACAGTGATTGATTAGTGCTAACTAATCCTAGAGACAATTTGGAGCCAGAGGCCACACAACACGTACGATGGGTCCCTCTCTTCTCTTTGTTAGATAGGAATAAACTACATTTTCCTTCCCTGCAAATCTCCAAGCAGTGAGGTCTCTGTGCACCCACCACACGCCTTGTGTCTTGCTCTTCCCCTGGCAGTTGCGGTGCCTGAGGTCAGTGCCGAGACCCCCATTACAGAGCGACCCCCGTCCTTGCCAGGACTGCTCCCCGCATCCTTTCCGTGCACAGGAGTAGCCCACGTGGGATGCCACGGGGAAGGCAGTTTGCACCCGAAAGGGGGGAAGGAATGAACTCCGAGACAGGCACCGCAAGCTTGCCCTGGGCAACGCACAGGGGTGTAGAAGCAGAATTTGGGAAAACGCTATGAACGACGGAGCGGGGAGGAAGGGGGCAGAAAGGAGAGGTGACTGGGGGAGGAAGCCTGGACCGCAGCGACGCGCAGGGCTGGTCTCTGCCCGCACCCGGAGGTGGTCTCCATCCCGTGGGCAGGAGCGCCCAGCGCGCGTCCGCGCAGCCCCCGGGTAGCAGCTGCTCCTCGCCGCACGGCGTT
>NW_010539601.1:0-31640 GCF_000687285.1 Phaethon lepturus | reverse complement strand
AGGTGCTGGAGCGTGTCCAAAGAAGGGGAACAAAGCTGGTCACGGGTCTGGAGCACAAGTCTTACGAGGAGCGGCTTAGGGAACTGGGGTTGTTTAGTTTGCAGAAGAGGAGGCTGAGGGGAGACCTTATCGCTCTCTACAACTACCTGAAAGGGGGTTGTGGCGACGAGGGTGTTGGTCTCTTCTCCCAAGTAACTAGTGATAGGACAAGAGGAAATAGCCTCAGGCTGTGTCAGGGGAGGTTTAGATTGGATATTAGGAAAAATGTCTTTACTGAGAGAGTGATCAAGCATTGGAACAGGCTGCCCAGGGAGGTGGTGGAGTCACCGTCTCTGGAATTGTTCCAAAAACATGTGGATGTGGTGCTTCAGGACATGGTTTAGGGAACATGGTGGCGCTGGATTAATGGTTGGACTTGATCTTGAAGGTCCTTTCCAACCTTAGTGATTCTGTGATTTTGTGATTCTGTTTGCTTTCTCCATGTTTCCTATGCAACTGTGCTTCCTTTATATCACCATTTCACAGTTCCAACTCAGGTTTAATATGCTGTTCACAATAACTCTTGCCAAACATTGTGTTCCAGGTGACAGCCATTTGATAGCTTTGCTTCACGCTATAGCTCTTGCAGTTGTTCTAATGTTCTGTCCAAGGTGACTGTCATGTTATATTGCAAATTGTCTTTCTTGCTTCAGTCTCCAAAGTATTTGCAGCTGTTCTTCCCTTTTAGTGGACCTGTGATTGTGACTTACAGACTTACTAATCTGTGTGTTTAATTTTGTTTATCAGCATTAGTAAATTAACAGTTTTCCCAGAGTCGTGGGTACTTCCCACTAGTTCAATATAAAAGCTAAGCATCCATTTACTCTTGACCCATTTTGTTAATCCTTCTGACTATTATAAAGTTCATTTGAATTAGATTTGTGACTAGGAGAGTCTGGACATAGTAAATGTTCAAAATAGTGATGTTTACCACTTCATATTGTTGTGCTAGGTTTTAAAAGAAGGAAGGATAACCTGTCTTCAAAAGCTAACAAGTCTGAACTGGAATGGGAATTGTAAAGACAGAAACTTCTAAAAAATTTGGGTCAGCATTCTTTGCAGAGACATTAAAGAATACAATAAAGTGAGTGTGTTTGGTGGAAATATTAGAGCTCAGATTGTTAAACTATTTGGGCACTCTGCCCCAAATAGTAGATGCAGGCAATCTCCAAGAAATCCTGGGATGATGAGCAAGATACCACTGACATTCAACAGAGCAGAGACAACACCACAAGACTTTTGTTAATATTATCTAGCACTTCCTGATGTGCTTCCTATTTTCAGTTATTCACACTTCTAACACAGGCTAAACCTTCTGGATGAAACTTTTCAAGTTTTCTTTCTTGTCTCATCTTAAATTTTGAATTTTTTTTAATCAAAGCTTTCTTGTAAAAATATAATTAATTTTTCAAGATGGAGGAATTAAAAATAGATAGTGTTGCTGATGTCAAAAGCTTCTGTCATCTGTTTGTTTGATTTGATGTCGTTTGGTTTAACTACTTCAGTACCTTTCTTTATGTTTATCTACATTACATGTCATCAGGTGGTATGTTTGTTACTGTAATGTCTTTCCTCGGCAGTCAGCCCTCACCTTTCATAGCCTGGATTAATACGTTTCATCAGGAAACTGTCTCATATGAGGCTTCATCTTCTTTTCCAGATTTTTTATAAATATATGAGAGAATGGGCTCATTACAGATGCCTGTGAGATTGCATTAATGATGAGTTTCATTAGAAAAACCGTCTATTTATTTCTGTCTTGTTTCCAAATTTCTAAGAGTTCTTCCTAGCCTTTTAGTGTGTGTGTGTGTTGTGTGTTTTTTTTTTTTTTAAATCCATGTGAGAACTTCTGTCTCATTGCTTAGCTTCTTCAGGAATGTATGGAGAGGGGGACCTCATCAACCAGATTGCAAATTCAAACAATCTGCACGGCCCATTCAAATTCTGATTTGAGTTGAACAGTTTTATTCACCCGTGGGACAGTTTTCACATTAGATCGTGCTCTCTGAATGGTTATTTTGTAAAAACGTGATTTGCTGGATGGATGAGTCTAAAAATCTCTCTGTCTTTGGTTCTTTGATCCAGGTCTCTGTCCTAGTTATCTAGCTCAGACAGAGTTAGGGTTTAACATTGATACAGCTTTGCTGCTGTCTCAAATGGGAGGCCTTTTAGTAGTTCTGAAACCACTGCTAAATCTTGCTTGTGTGCATGGTTGAACTCCGTGTGCCAGCAAGACTGAACAAAGATTCTTTTTCTTGAGAATGTTTTTTGAGACCATGCAATCTTGCTCCTGGTCTGGATCTCCTCCCTGTGTGTCTGTACACACGTATGTAAGTATATATTGCAGCGAAGAGCTTATAGGGATGACTGCATTTAAGGGCCAATTTATTCTCTGACTGGAGTGAGAGACAGAGAACACTGAAGTAGTGCTGGGTTAGTGTAGCTCCACGCAGCATGATCTGGTGCAGATATATCAATGTGGGTCCTCAAGGCTGATCTCTCAAGTCCACATGGCAACAAACCTGAGCTAACAGAGTCTGCTGCTTCAGTGATGCTACAAAAACACAGCTAGGATGTTTCTGATTCTGAAATTACCTCAGTCCTTCTTAGGCTGGGGTTCTCTACATAGCATCCCATTTTATTGTGTAGAAATGCACTAGGACTCCTGGAACATCTCCCAAAAGCACTATGTTATATTTTGTTGATGTCATGCATCAAAAATAGTGTAATTTTCTGTCACAGAAAAAGGTAATTTATTCTTCTGTATGTCCTAAGATAGAAACTATGCCTACACAGAAATTCATACCCCTCTGCAATGCTAAATTTCATCCACATCACACAGCATATCTTGCATTAATCCTCTATTGATAAGTTTTATTGCTATAATAACAATTCAGTGCAGTATTATGTGATTGTTTGGCTGTGTTTTATCCTAACATCAGTGTTTTCTCTGACATACTGTTTCTCCTAATCATCTCAAGAAATTCTGAAGACTTTTAATTTACTTATGTAAAATACATGTGAGTATGTATAGAACACAGCCACTTGAGGAACTTTGAGTGCAGTAAATCCCCATTTTCCTGCTCATTCTCCATACATTTTAATGCCGGTATAATGAAGATGAAAGACAAGGTGATTTTTTTCACTGTCAGAGACCTTTTGAGTCAATTCATGGAAGGAATTCTTCAGAGAAAGTTAGCATATACATTTTAGGGTCAACTGTGGATAAGTCTGTAAAAAGATAGTTGTCAGTAGATGTAAACATAGAATGACAGACCTCTGAAAATGCCTCTGAAAGCAAAAGTAGTTGATCATTTATGTGATAGAACAAAGGATTTGATGGAATAATTGATTTACTTCAGTTGGGTTTCCAGAACTGACCTTCACAGGAGCACAACATGGTCTCGTGTTTCTCTTAAGGGCTCAAGCCCTGATTATCTTTTGCCCTGATGATCTATTTATCTTTAGAATGTGACATGGAGAACCAGAGGTCTGGTCTAGACTGTAATACAGGTATTCCTGAAGGACAAGAACTTGGGTTCTGGTGTTCAGTTTTTAAGCATGATAGAGGCTGTTAGCTGTGAGCGAAACATGTATTAAAGCATTTCTTGAGATGATGTTAGGTCAAGCTGTGAGTGCAGAGAGAGACAACAGGAAAGCAATTTTCAGTGTTTTTTCTGAGTAAATGATGCAGCATCTGTCATTTTCGTAGCCAAACTTTGGTAAAATACTTGAAAAAATAAGCTTTTTGGGGAATACTGAATCAGCATGAATTCTGGACAACCTGAATAAAGTGAATTCCATAGTTACTAAGCAGGCAAAGATCCTTTCTTTACTAAGATGATGTATTGGGAGGCACTGATTCTTGTAAAGGATGTTGCTTTGTGCAGAGTTGTACAATTACTCATCCAGAAGAGATTGCTGCCCTTAAAAAACATGTACTCTTATGAACTGGGAAATGATGAAAAAATATTCTTTTAAATTAAAATCTGACTTGCTTTGTTATTGCACCATACAGCTAGATGTAGCTCTTCATCTTTCCAGAGGCATGTATTTCTAATGGTTTTCTTCTTCATATTTTAATATTTAGTATATATGAAGTTCATCAAGGCACGTTTGTGTTAGGAATCCATCAGTTGTCAGTCTTAATTTTTTTAAAAAAGGGAAACAATTTTTTTTTTTTTTTACATTTCCTCTGTAAAGCATTTTTACAGCATTTTACTATCTTTTGATAATTCTCCAATCTTTCAGCATCCTGTTCTAAAATATGGGCAACAGAACTGCCACTCAGTGTAGTTCATTGATGCTGGACATCAACACATAACTATTTTACTGCTCACTATTCTGTTGTTTGTGAGACTCTGACATTCACATTAGAAACTCCTGTTGAGGTGCTCCTGACCCATTATTTGAAAAGATTCATTTTAGTATCCCTTTTATTCTGAGCATGGTTGCCATTTCTATGAGATTGTCTGACATAAATGTTTCCTAAACATGACATTGCTTTTGTTTTACAAGTGTATGAATAATAAGCAAGCTTGATGACATTGTATGCTATTGTTATTTAGTGGTTTACCAAACACTGGGGCATCTACACTTTTGGTAAAAGTAGTTGTACATCTACATCTGAATCTTAATTATGATGCTGAATAACATTAAGCCTGAAAACAAACACTGAAGAATATTACTAACATACTGAGTTATAAGACAAACAACAAAAGTATCTACTTTCTGATACATAACTATTGAACAGTTCTCAGTTTACTTCATGTAGGACAGATTGACCTTTTGTAGTGCAAATTCTTAAACAAGGTCATTGCCTTGTTTAAGGCCTTGGACTTAAACCTTGGAGGTTCAATATTTTTCCAGATTATTGTATCTACCCAATCATCTTTATCACTCTTGTAATCTCATACAAAATATATCTATTTGTTTTATGGGACCTATTTTCTGTAAAAATAACTTTGGCTGGCATAAATTATTATTCTGTATTTATGAATTGAATCTCATATCAACTTTTCTTTATTTTTTCCTTGGTGTAAAGTCAGGCTAGCAAGCCTATAATTACTTGGGTGAGTGCCAACTCTTGTTGAGTGTCAGCAGAGCAATAGAATCCTTCCAGGCTTCTTGAATGTCCCTACAATTCTGAAACCAGAAATATGCTCATCCAGCTGTTTTGGAGTGTAAATTACCAAGGCCTCAATTTTAGAAGTACCTATACTTCATGGGGCTGTTTGACATTTCCATTACTAGTGAACTGTAAATCACTTCAGCATCTTCTTTTGAATACCTCATTCTGCCTCCTTTTAAAACACATAACAGAAATTAAAGAAACACTTTTACTTTTCCACATCATTGTGAATATTGAAAATCTATTTGACAGTGAGCTTATACCATTATTACAGTGTATTTTGCTATAAGTATTCTTTAAAAAGCTTTCATTCTTATTTGCTTTAGCTTTGCTAGCTATGAGTTTTCCCAGAGATTAACTTCCCTAAACACTTTACTCCTTTTTCATTTGTTATGTAAAAATATATATTAAGTATTTTAAAATCTCCTACCTTCATTGAATTTTTCTCTTAAGCAGCTATGTACATGTAGTCACATCTTTCTTTGATTATTTTCCTTCAAATTAATGGTCTTCAGATTTAGAAAAATAGCTCTATTAAAGAACCTAGTTTGCACTGGAACTGGGATATGTCTTCTGTTATGAAATTAAAATCATGTTGTGATTACTGATTCTTAGATATCCACAATGTTTCAGTTCAGCGATTAATTCATCTTTGTGTATTGTGAGATTCTGATAACAATTACATCATGCCTGGTACAATGCCATTTGCATTAGAAAATTATCATCTGTATTATTTAGCTAAAACAGTTTCAGATTTTGGATTCAATTATGGAACATGGTTAAATTAGTCATGCAGAAATGTTTTTGATAGAAAAAACACAGGCTGGAGACCTGAGCAGGCTGAGATGGAAATCTGAGCTCTATGCCATTAATTCTTTTCAGATTTTGAGGTAACAAACTGAACGAAATTTTTGCTTATGCCTAGAAGTGTCTGAACTCAATAAATTGATACTTTATTGTGTTTTGAAAATATGTTTTCTATGTGTTTGATTATCTTCAATTAAAATTACATGAAAGCAACTGTATATAACTGCTCTTGAAAGGTGCAAGAGTCAGGAAGGGAAAACAAAATATAAATGTCATATAAGGGATGATGGTAAAAGTACATTATAAGTGTTTTTTAATTTTTGCATGTTCCCTTAGAACAATTGATTTGGATGCTCATGGTTGCCATAACAACCAGGTGCATGTTTGAAGTTTTTTAATTCACTTAGCTGAGGTCTGTTACGTTCATTGTTTGTGACCTCTGCATATGGCCTCATCCCAGGTCTCACTCACCAATCACTCATCTGCTCTTGTCCGTCTGTGAAGCCAAAAAAGGGGAGGATAACCAGAGATTACCACTAAGTCACTGAGAGATGTTGCTGACATTGGGCATGGACGACAGCTTTTTAAGTCATTGTCTGTATAGGTG
Source organism: Phaethon lepturus (assembly GCF_000687285.1). NCBI lineage: Eukaryota > Metazoa > Chordata > Aves > Phaethontiformes > Phaethontidae > Phaethon > Phaethon lepturus. Next base: position 25,056 of record NW_010539601.1, on the reverse strand, counting down.
GATTTATTAAAGCATGCAACATATCTGAAGAATGGGAATTTTTAACAGGATACAAATGCCTTCATGTCCCCAACAGTGTGCTTAACATATCAATTATGTACAAAGTGAACAGTAAAATAAGCCAAAATGTTCTGTTGGTCTTTTATGTAATTGAAACAAAAAAAAAAAAAGTAATTGCAGAGTCTAAGAAAATGTGTAGGCAGAGAGAGTTGCGCATTCATAATGAACTTTATTGGTTTGGATAGCACGTTCCAAACAAAATCTTTGTAATAACAAATCCACTGAATTTACTAAATTTAATAAATCCTACAAACATCTAGATTCCATTGGCATGAAAATGTCATCTATATCAAATACCTTCAAAACAACTTATTCAAGTCTGTTTCTTCAGTGCCTGTTTTTTTTCTATGGAATAATTATTTATTTGTCACTGGGGTCATCTGCTGAATACAAAGCAAATATTAAATTGAGTTGAAACACTTGTGTAGTGAAGGAAAGACTCAAGAGTCTATCAAATGATTATTAATACTTAAGAATTGTTAAGCAACCACCTTGAGTGCTCTTCGTCTTCTGTACTATAGTCCAAAACAGTCACCGATGTAAAGGATAATGAGCACTGCTGATTTTGTCTGGATCTCTTTCACTGATCTGGTTTAACTAGAAAGATCAAAGCCAACAATAGGAAAAGAACTGTGACAGGATTAAAGAAAAGGCCACTCTTTCATTGATATAGAAGCAATTCAGTTGAAACCTGGACAAGATAAGAATGTTTCTGGAGTTACTTAAGTAGACTTCGTTTTTAGTAACAGTTTTCGATAAGAGAACCATATACACAGATTTGTTTTTAAAGTATTTTTTCTATTATACTTGTTTTCAAAATAGTACTAAAAAATAATTAAAAAAAACCTGTCCTGGGTAGAAAAAGCAGTAGCGGCAGTATGCACTGAATCCTAGGGACTGATTTAAGAAGAAGAGAACCCCAAAATGGTAAAGGCCTAACTCCTGAGTTGGTGAACTCAGGGAGACCAGCCAAAATTTCAACAGCTTTGAAAGACAGGCACTGTACTATATGCTACACCCCAAATTGCGATGGCATTTGGATTATTCCACAAGACTTTACTATCTGTAACACTGACTGCCTTCCCCGATTGTAAGGAAACAATTAAAAATATGTTGTGCTTTAAAAAAAAAATATAAATATAACAACCCCTAAAATAGATGTAATATTTCCTCTTCCTCCAAGGCCCCTCCCCTCCTTAAAGTCTTCTACACTGAATCTGTATTTTCTTCCTCCAAAATGTCACCCATCTGCTGTGTTTGGCAAACCTGCCTGAATTCAATATTTCTAGATTACACAAGAAAATAATGAAATAAATTTAAGCCCCTTCTGATAAGTGTGTGAAACTTGGTGCAACCTGCCTGGATTCCCTTTATGAGTCAGAAAATCTCTACTAAGTAAGAGCCATGAAATATTTTGCTAACATGAATGGGACAAAATCATAAAGTTAGAGAAAATTGCAGCAGCAGAGTATGTACATGTAGCTAACAAATATAGCAGCTCTTCTTTCAATAACTTTGTCAGAAACCCACCTACTCCTTTCTCATCACACAGCAGATGTGTGCTGTCCCTCGGCTTCACATCCTTCTCTGTGGAGCAAACTCTTTTCCTCTCTTGCACCAATGGGTAGGTCTAGACCAGGTCCCTCAGTGCCTGCCCATCACCAGGTCTGAAGGAAGTTTTTCTCGGTTGCTCTCATGAAAAGGAGAAGGGGCAAATAAGGTTGATACTGAATTTCCATGTAAAGGTATCATTCCAGGGCACGAACCCTGGCATGAAAGATGGCAGACTATTGTTCTTATTGTAAAAGGAAATGTCTAAGCTTCTCCAGGGAATTTTTCAGAGCATTTAAATCAACCTCCTGTTTTAAATTGCCCTTCAGAGGAATCCACCTCTTCTGTACAGGGGGCTGAAGGAGCTAAATGCAAGGAAATACTGAACCTTACTGCACCACATTGTTGTGTAATTATCAAATGATTTTCACTTAGATATCCACTGAAGTACTGTCTTCAAAGAGCCATTCTCATTACACAGCTAGTGTGACAGAAATGGGGCTTTGTAATCATGCAAACTTTTTTCTCCCAGGTAAAGTAGTACTTTATTGAGGTGGACGTTTGAAATCCTTTGGGCTTTTAAATTCCTTTTTTTGAGTTGGGCTTTTGATTTCCTATTATTTAATTCAATTTAGCTGAAAAAGAATACTTTAATTTCAAAATTTTGGTGCAATTTTATTAAACCTGTATTCTTAGAGGCAATACCTTAAAATGGGTTGTAAACATTTACAGTACATAGCTCAGAATTAGCACAGCTGAAGTGGGACTAATTTTTCATTTTTATCACTCTCTGCCATGCATCACTTACCTACTAAGTGCGGTCTGTTCAGTGCAGCCTTGATGGATTAGCAACATACTTGTAAATAACAGATATATTTATATTGCTTGCTGATCAGGAAAGAAACACATCGTTGCCATAGCCAGGTATCCATAGCAGCTTTAAGACTCTGCCAGTACTCTCAGATCAGTTTTTCAGTTTGTATCCAGAAAGTTTTCATCATTTTGTAAATATATGAAATTGGAAAATAACAAGGCTATAAAATGACTTCAAAGTTAATTTTACTATTGACATTTCTGCTTTTTTACTGGTTTCTATTAAAACTACTTTCATGTTCTACACAACAATGTGGGAAAGCTTGGTTATGACAGAATTTAAATCCAACCCAACTTTGCATTTCAGGCTCATCAATATGTATTTACATGTCAGTAATATCTGTCAGCTGTCTTAGCCCCGTGAGAGAGCAATCTAGAGTTCATTCAATCAGAAAACTTAGATCCATTTGCAAAGGCCAAGGTCTTCAAGGCTGTGTGAGTAATTATAGCTTACTCAAATGTAGATTTAGTATTCTAAAATAGGAAGACTACTTTTCAGGCATACTAAACAACCTTATATTTTCATTGTCTGCTAAATAATGCAAAACTGTTGACTGAACTATTCGAACTGGTAAGCAATTAAGAAGGAACTGCAAAAAGTTATACAAAATTCTAACTTTTTCTGAGTTATAAATTAAGAGATAGCAAACCACAAGCGAGAGGTTAATCTTGAAACATGCATATGTGCAAGTCCTTGTTTAACAGATTTCTGACTTAAGAAGTTGACTGAAAGAAGGGAAAACAGAATTTTCCCAATGAGAAGGAAGACTTGTATTCTTTCACTCATTTTTCCAACACATAACTTTTGAGGAATAAGACTACAAAATCAGATTTTTCTTATACGTAGCTCACAGGCAGCAGGTTTTGACATCTGCAAAATCTTTTGCTGATTTCATGGAATCATCAACTGAAGTTTGTAAGCAAGTTTTCCTGTGTACCTGCAAATAAGTGGCCATTATCCAGCTTAGGAAAAGAAGGCAAAAGTAAACTTCTACAAATGGCAGTAATAAAAACTGACTAAAAGGGGATGAAGGCTTTGAGTGGGGCAGAGGAATGCTATCTGGAACAAAGAGTGGACAGCTGTACTGTGCTGTTGGGGGTGGGGAATGGGATATGCACAGGTACAATTCTCTGCAAATGCCTGGGCTTGCTAGGAGTGTGCGTCTTATTCTCCACTAGTGACAGACTGAGTCATAGCACAGCTGGCGGCCCTAAGGAAGTACTCTTCAGCCAATATCAGGCTGTTATTTGAGTTGATGTGTGATCTAGTGCATTAATATATTTTCTTTAAGACTCTGGGTCCATGTCTTTCTCTAATACATTCCTAGACAGATGTAAGAAAACAATGACTCTTACCTGACTAGATCTTCTGAACTTTGTTGGCGGTCTAGCCAACAGCTTGCAAAGGAAAGGAAATGCTGAAAGAGCCTTTGAAATCCATGTGTCACCAAGTTGTCCAGAGACTTTAGGGCATTAGGCTCATTGACTTAACAATGAAGACCTATACAGTGGTGGGTATCAAATCTGTCATCGTTCTAACAACACTGTCTGTAAGAATGAAACAGTCCCTCAGCTTTGTTACGGAATCCTCTTGGAGGAGCCTAGTTGGCCTCCCAGAGGGAAGGAGCAGGGAGAAGAGACTGTAGACAGAGCCCTCTGTTTTGACTGGGAGGGGTGGTCAAAGGAAGAGGGGTCTGGTTGCAAGCTGGTAGTGAGCCAGATGGAAAGCCTGAGGACTCATTGTTGGCTTGAGCTGGAATACTGAGGGAGGGACTGGATCAGAACAAAGGCTAAATCCGTATTTATTTTTGACCCATTGGGACAGTCTATTTTCTTTGCACTTTCTTGTGCCTCTTATCACCTCGTGGTGTTACTTCAGTGTCTTCCTTCCCTCCTTCTTCCACCCAGTATGGCCTATGACTTATCATATAAATTCTCCACTGCCAGTCTTGAAAGTCCTTGTTGTCTCAGAGTGGGGTGGGAAAGACCATCACAGAGATAACTTTTCTTCAGAAGATGGCAGTGATATATCAGGAGGCAATTTCAGTGGATATTTTGTGCTCCTGTACTATTGGAATTTCTGTCTTGGGAGGGAGTCTGTTACTACTCATTGTTTTTTAAGAACCTCTCAAAAGCTGAGGGGGTTTGTCTGTGGGGTTTTTTTCCCATTTAAAGTAGAGTCCTTTTCCTTTTCCAACTGAAATTTTATTGATCAGAATGGTTTGATCCTTTGACTCTAAAGAACAGTTGGTGTCTTCAGAGAATTTTGCTTTCAGCAGTAACAGGTATGAAATTTTCTACTTTATTATCACATTTCAACAAAAAGTGTCTAGACAAAATGTTAAGTTGTTGATCTCTGTGGTATGTCCAATTTATGTTTGAATCAAGTGCTTGGTTTGAAGCAAATCTGCTCATTCCCCATTTATGCTTTGGTTCGCACTTTGAAGCAGTCTTAGTTGATCCTTTCAGTATCCTTTTTGGCTTCCTTTTGGATGAAACTGAGTTGGCAGATGTGCTTCAGGAGTGGCTTCAGATTCAAATTGTTATTCAGTCCAAAGGGCCAGGCTAGAGTTAGCCCAAAGTTTAAAAAGTAAACCCAGCCACCACTGGAATGAGTATAGTGTGGACATTAAATCCTTATCACCAGCTATTTGGCTTTATAGGTCCACTGTGACTTGTCTGCATTATTTTCCAGCTGGATATAGCACTCATGAGACTCTGTGCTGAATAAACAATGCTTGCACCGCTGAAAGCTATACCCTGAAAATCCAGTCATATTTTATTACAATCAGATTCCAGATGAATGTGTATCTGCAAAAATCCAATTGCATACCTGTATTAAAATATAGTTGTATTTGTACTGTGAGAGTGAATTTAGTTGGTATTTTATAGAAGGAAATATTTAGTAGGAGTATGTTAATATGAACATTGACATATTTTTCTGCATTACTTACTGTAGTTATTTTAATTAGTGGTTCATTGTGATGAGTTTTAAGGTAACGTGTCTTATTAACAATGGAGCATCTGAAAGTTTTAGGTTCATAAAGGGTTTATAATTAAGCCATGAAAATTAATTTATCCATTTATATTGGATTGTTAATTAGTTTGCTAATAGGGCTGTCACTTCCAAACTCTCTGCAGAAGGTGAATATTAGGTTAGTTCTGTCTCTTGAGGTTTCAGGGAGGTTTATGACATTCCTTACGAAAGGTATTACTGTCCAAATTTTTCTTGTGAAGAGAACTCCTCTTTTCTGCCAAATGTTTAAGGATTATTACTGTGAATGCTGATGATTTCTGTTCTGCCATGTCTGCTTTTTGGCATCATTTCCTGGGTAATCAATGACTTTTTCCCTCCCATGTGGCATTGATTACTGTAAATATTTGAACAAAATGGAAGTAACAGAAAATCCTGTCTAAATACTGGAATAACCTTACTGTACCCTGAGCTTGGAGTATACCAAATACCTTCTAAAAGAAGATGAATTGGTTCTTTTTGGAAAGAGTATATTCCAGAAATGAAGTTACCTTTATTGCAGAGATATTTGGTGTAAAATACTATGCCAACAGTACTAAATCCTGAAAATTACAGTGAATATTAATTCAGGTCTATTCTGCACGGAGGTCAGAGTGTATACAGTGTAAGAGTAGTTTTATATATGTTCCATCTATAACTGAGCTCTTCAAAATGACAAGTGGGATGCTGTTTCTGAAAAAATCATTCTGGTCTTTGTGTAATAAATGTATTTCCCATCCTTCTCTCCCCTGTTTTTCGGTGAATGCTATCTCTGGTGGCATTAACGTGGTGGTGTTATAGCTGTCATCACTTAGACTGAACAGAGCTGAGGCAACTGACAGTTTAAAGATTTCTGATTGATGATCCAGACTTCTTGAGACTTAATCTGCCATTATGCTGACTTTAAGTGCATTTGGATAAATTAATTCTGCCACTGTAGTCTCTAGAAACTGTATAAAACCTACAGTTAAAATGTAAGCTCTACAGACTCTAGTTATAGACCAGGATTTTTTTTCTCTATAGTTAATTTCAGTTTATAATATCACATGAATTGACTTAATCCAAGCCTGGGCTATGAGATAAACTCAAAGTCTAAGTGGTTCCGAGTGTGTTGAGGTACAGCTAGAAGATGTATTTACATTTTTAATACAACTCTAAATTGCTTTGCCTTGTGGTTTTGTCAAAATAAGAGTTATATATATAATCTGTCACCATAGGGAATTGCTCCAGTCAGATTTCACATCTGGAGTTTCCCCATATGGGTTTAACCTTGTATTCACTCGGTGTAACATTAAAGGCATAAATATATATATAATAATACATAAATAAAAAGATCATTAATATAGTATATTAATATAATATAGACTTATATACTGTAATATTATACTAAATATTGTGTTATATAAATATTATTAATATATAAATATATATAAATATAAATACTGCTTAAAGGATGTCACTGGGGTAAAATGGGAGATTCCCCAAAGCAGGGAGTAATTCTAAGTAAGAAATATGCTGAAGAAGAAAAAGGAGTGCATGAACTACCATTAGGGTTGGTTGGTTGGTGGACTAACTTTAACAACAGAATTTCAAATGATGGCACAGATGAGAGCCTGCCTAACCAAACACTGGCACTTCCACTTTATTCACTCATCATGGTTATTTTACTGACATGTCAATATGCCACTGTGTCATAAGTAGGCCTGGTGGCAGAGTGGAGAAAATAATTAGTATTGTGCTCTTGTTTCTGTACTTACCATCAGTGCTGGCCTATTCATGGTATTTTTACTTTATTACTGTCTTGGCTGTTTGAAACCGGGGGAGAAGAAATTCCTTAGGCATAAAATGGAGAAAATTTTAATGGATTTGTTTTTGACAAATAAAATATATTTATTCAAAGTAAATGAAATACATTAGGTTCTATAGAAGTCTCAGTGCAAAATTATTAACTTCATAAGGATTAATAAACATAAAGAGTGAAAAGCCTGGACGTATTATGAACCTACTTTCTAAGGCTACACTTGTTTACTAATTTTGGATTATTTCCATAAGGGCAATACTACCATTTTAGAGATTTATTTTCTCATTCTCACTTCATCTTAAAAATATTATTGCTTTTTAAATTGCTTTTACAAAAATTTCTGTAGCCCTCACAGAAGGTGATGTATCCTTGAATTCTTTATTTGTTTCTGAAGAAATAACCTGAGAAGTAGGCATTCCCTTCAATCTTTCTGTTAATAATAAATAGAATTAAACACAATGACATGAAGAGTTGTAGAGCCATGAATTTAGAGAACTAAACTTACCATAAAGTTCACTTACAAATGAAAATAAATGTAGGTCTCAAGTACTCTGATTTTCAAGGATGGTTCTGGGGACAGTTGGAGAAAAGGAATACATTAAAAATTCCAGTGTCACTTGCAGTAGAACTAAGCTTGTGGTTTTGGTGTAGGGTTTTTTTTGTTTTTAAATGAAGATTTGTTAAAATGTATGGAATAGGATCACTTATTTTGTAGTTTGACCAAAATCCTTGAAAAAGAGCTGTTAGGAAAAGATGCTAATGAAAGATTCAATGTTCCTTCATTTTACTGTGATTAAGAAATCTCCAGTCTCCATATCTCAGGCTGTTCAGTGACAATAAGCCAGTTGGGTTGTTAAATTACTGATATTCAAGGTGGGACTTTAATCCCCTGTATTTTCTGGTCTATTAAATAAATGATACAGAATACTAAGGCACAAGAATTCAGTTTTGCTAAAATTCTTAAAAAGCTTCAATTATCTGTTAGCATAGATCTGCTTTTAATTTATTAATTTAAAAAACTTTATGAGTGTTGTTGAGTAAATTCAAAAGATTAGTAAAAATTTTTATAGTGACAGTTGATTAAGATGATGTGTCAAGAAAGAAAATAGTTACACAAATTAATAAGAATTCTAAAACATGGCAATTATAAGCAGTGGTCTGATACAATTTGGATTCTTTCTGGATTGTTTATTTTTAGCTGAAATCTGCTAGCCATGTACTTCTGTGATAAGAAGGCTTAAAAGAAAGTATTGTTTACTTCACCAAGATGAGGAATGCATATTACACGTATTACACATGCAAAATTTAATGTATATGTACAGTTGTTTGAATTACACATTTATGCCTTGCCATAGCTGGAAGGATGACTTCCTCAGTATTCTCAACATTCCCATTTTTAAAATTAAGGCACGGTATATTTGTGAGAAAGTGAACGTATTTGTGTTGAGGGAGAAGGACTTTCTGTGTGTTCTATGTTTGACACTGATGGTCCTCGTTTCCAATCTCATTCTCAGAAAACTCTATTTTAATAATTAAGGTAGCTTCCTACTTGAAGTTAGGGGAATGTGTGATTAGAAAGGGGTGAATAAATGAAACTATGGGGCGTGGAAAGTAGGTTATACAGGTTTTGTTTTACCCTGTATTTTTTTCATGTACCTGCTTTTGTGTCTATCATTGCTTTGCTTACAGGTGTTGGATGTTCATAATCTTTTTGCACCTCCTTGCTTCATATTCTGTATGTTCTTTTAGATAAGTGAAGTCAGTGGCCATTTGGAGTTTTAAATTGTTTTTTTGTTTTACCCAGAAATACTGGGTAAAATAGATATACAAGAGTATACTAACTCTTTGCTTTCTATGGATAGAGAAGTTGTATTGCCTCTCAGAGAGCAGGAAAGAAAATCTTTCCTCTTAGAAATTTCAAGTATTTCCTAATAAACATTTCAGAGTAGTTATTAAGAAAAATACAACCACATTAGACTTACTTTCTGTGCTGAGAGACACCTTGTTTGTAACAACTAAAATCAGTCTCTTCTGTTTAATTCATGAAGCAGCTTAAACAACATTTGCCATCTGGACCGAAATTAGATCCCTATGGAAATGGCACATTATAACCTTAAATCATTATTTCTGTGCTATTTAGGGAGAACCTTGCCATACTTTTTGCCTGTAGTAACATTACGAGGATCATTAGAGTAGGTACAAAGACAACTTAAAAATTTCTAAAGGACAATCACTATATGAACAATGCACAAGACAAAATATGAGCAGAACACAGTCTTCTTGCATGCCATCAATGTTTTAAAGGATGGAAGTTCATTGACATTCAAAGAAATCAAATTGTATTTTCAATAGTTGTAAAATTTCAGCTACAGGAGTTTCCACTGATATTTTAAGTTGTCAACTGAAAGTAAACTGTATTTGAGCTGACTGCTCATTGTTTTTTTCTATTTTCTACTCTAAATTTGACCCTGTAGTAGCGCTGTCCTTCAAACCTGTTGTAAGCTAATACCAGACACTGGCCTCATTGTCTCACCGAGCTCTAACTTATTTCACTAAGTTCTCCACTCAGCATGCATTTTCTCACAATAAGATAACCCAGTTGAAGCCAACATTTCACACTGGCATCCATGATCTGCCCTTGCTCAGATGAATATCTCATCTTACAGAAGAAAAAGCTTATTAATAAGTGTTTATACAAAAGGACCCCATGTCTGTATTTTCAGTGACAAATTAAAATAATATGGCCTTATATAAACACATGGGTAAATGAAGCATGAAAATAATCTAGTTTTGCTTCTAAATTCAACTGGATTATACCATACACATGCTGTATTTACAGATGGATTACTGTAAATATCCTCATTACATGCCTCTAGTTATTGTTTCCTTTATTAGAATATAGAAATGTTACACAGTTTAATGAGTTCAGAAATTAATAATTCAGAGAAGGGAAAAAAAGAAATCCTTCATAAATACTTGTTCATTCAACTTACTCTCTCCACCAAAAGCCATGATAAGGACTGCTTCCTCCCCTTCCTTTGCACCACCAGTTTTACTGAGTGAAGCATGGAATGAGCAGAACCCAAGGCCACCACACCCCATCCCCTCCAGGTACAACTGACAGCGTGAGGAGAGGTTGTACAGCGACAGTTGTAGACTGGGTTGTTCAGGTTAGCGAGAAATATCACCCATCTCATGGCAGCATGCAAGCTAATCTTTACAATAACAAATAAGATTTTTATAGTCCAGGATAGTGCAGGCATATCTAAAATGTCTCCCAAAACAAGTGCCTCAGGAAAAAGCTTAGGTATTAAAAGGATTTAATAACAAGTGCAGAGATGATCTGCAGAGTTCAAAAACCTCTGCCAGTCTTTTCTGTAAAAGAAGATGAAAATATCTGGGACAAATACAAAAAGACAAAGCCAGAGAATCTGCCACAAGAAAAATGTGGTGGATCAAATTGAAGAAAGATGTAAAAAGGGATGAAAGCATCTTTCATCAAATTGCATGTGAATAAGGAAAATGTAGAAGACTGACTAGAGAGGATTTGAAAAGAGTCTGTGCCTGGGTAGACAGAAATATTTTGTTTATGTCTCGGCTCATAGCAGATGGCCTAGGAAGAATGCAGATACAGATGTTTTTTTGGCCTTGCAATGGAGTTCTGAAAATATTAGAGAGCAATTGTATGCCTGGTGTAGAAGTGGTGTGACAGATAGTAATGAATGAATGAATATATGATAACATAAACCATTTACTTTTCTTAACGTCTTGTTTCATAACTCTGTGACCCTGTGCCCAAAGTCCATGACAGCTCAGTCTCTGGACTAAAGTCTTCTAAGCACCTTCTTAGTCTTCCTCCTAAATTCATGCCTGATATTCACAAGGATTTAAAAGCTATATGGTACCTTTTCATCATCTTTTCAGTGATGTATAGAAGTATCTCCATTTTAGCAGCCTAAAATGTTACATAACTATGTATTTAGGTTACAATGAAAACCACAACTTTCTATCTTTATAATAACCTACTTACTAAAATCCTTTTAGACAATGCAGTGTCCTGTCCTTTTCCTGCAGGAATTGCACAACAGCTAACAAGACAGGAGAAGCTACTTTAAGATTTTCAATGCAACTAAAGTTGACTATGAAAAAACACATAGCAAATGAGTTTTAGCCTAATTAAAGCAGGATTCGAGTTTTTTTCCCCTCTGCTGACCATGTATAGAAAGGATTGCCATGGAGCTATGTTCAGTCTCTGGGTCCTCAGCAAGGCTCTTCATCGAAATATATGGCACTTTGACGTGCTGTAGGATATAAACATTGAAGTGTCAGTATGCCATACCTTAATTTCAGTATAATGCCTAATACTTTAGTGTTTTTCATATTATGTTTTCTTCCACCATGCTCTTTTTTTGGGATTAGGTGAAACCTCACTGAAGGTGTAGGTAAGACAGCCACTTTTCACTTACCAGATGTCAGGAGAAGTTAAACTCCTTTTAGGAGCAAAACCCTTTGAGTCAGTAGGAACCACTGATCACAACATAGGCACACCGCACAAGTTGTATGGGAGGACACATATCTCTGGTGCAGAGCATGAATTATCCAAGTAATTCACTATTGTGATTTATCCTGGAATAGGGCCATCACCAAGGAACACTACCATAGGAGAACATATTTACCAGCACGCCTTTGTTTACTGGGCCTAAAGAAGAAGCTTGTTAGATCTGTCTTGAACCAGGCTGATGTCTGGCCTCTGATGAAAAGCATGGAAAGACTCCCTTTTTCTTACAGTTTTCTTCTAAAAGTTGATTTGCCTGTCTGGGATTAACAGAAGGGTGTCTAACTCCCTCCTTGAACCTCACCTTCCCCTTACGAACACAGTCCCTGCTGTATATGACTTTTTATTACCAAACAGGGACTAGTACTGGTATAAGAGGGTTCATTAAAATTTATGTGTGTAGCAAAATCTAAAACCTTTCTGAGATACGCATACTTTGACAGAGCAGTCATAAGAATAACAGCTTGTCTGAGCTTATATTGCTTTTTATTATTATTTCAGGGTGGAACTCTTTGAACTGCTGGATCAATACCACTAATAGTTATAAACATATTTCCATCATGAGCAAAAAACTCTCTCTAATAAAGAGTCCTGAAACAAAAATAACTGATGCCAGCCAGATAAATGAGAAATGGTCACATGATCTAGAACATCTTATACTTGTCTTCTAGAACCAAAAGTATATTATAAAGGTCATCACAATTGTGGGCATTAGAATCCATTTATTTTACTCTTAACATTCTTTTTTTCAACAACAAAATATCTTCTAATAAGAATTGTTCTATTTAGTGCTAAATCATATTTGTTTTATTGTTACCTTTCTCAGTTCTTGGTCCAAGTGCTGTTGACATAAAAAAGGGAATGAGAGTATTTTAATCAGCACAAAATTCCTGTTGAACTCATATGTACAATACAAATGCTTTCACTAGCTCCATAGTTGTATTTCTATTTAAAGTAAGGAAAATGAGCAATAATATTGACTTGGCTCATACATTAAAATATACTACTAAAATATATTATTATACATTAAACTATATTATAATTTATTTCATTTAAGTGTTCTTTTCCTGCCTTGGTAAAATGTTTTTACTGGGAAAATTAGTGACTTTGTGGCGGTTTGTGTTTCCCTTTTTTTTTAATCATACTTTCAACACTATGATATTTTCAAGTAATAACTTTGGCTAGATAAAGCCTGTGGCTTTTAGGCAGTCAAATCTCTCACAGAAAGACATCAGGCCAGAGAAGGAACGGTGTGTTCTATCTTTAATAATCAATAGATGCAGAATTGGCTGCTATAACACACTCATTCAAAAACTGGTTTCTATTTAGTCTTAGTAGCTGAAGAGAGAGCTAGAGAAAAACCATACAACTAGCTGCTATTCCTATTAAAGCACAGGTTTTAAAATGTCTGCTCCACTCAGCCATGCCTTTAAGGATGGGAGCAATTAGATTTTGAGATTTGAGCTCAGATTATTCTTTCTGGAAATATTTCTAAAGTTGAATGGTCTCTGGTCTTTTAGACTTGAGTTTCTATTTAAGCTTTCGAAGTGTTTATATTGTCTATTCATGTTTATTTTGTTTGTAATGAGATAGGCATACTGTTACTTCTGCCTTGCTACTTTAACCATTCTATGAGTTATTCATGTGTGTTCCTGCAAATTGTCACCTCAGAAAAAAATAATCCAATTCATGACAGTGAGTCACAGGTTTTCTATTTATTTTTCTTCTCCTGCTACAGTCCAAGACAGATGACCATCAGATTATTTTTTAAACAATTACTAAAACCAGTATGTTTTTTAAATTTGTCACACCTGTCTCAGAGGACCGTATCTCAAATTCTCTAAAAGAAAGGTACTCTCAGAGGACCCTTCAGTGCTATTGCTCTTGATGGAAAACTTTCAGCTTTTAAGTATATTTGGAAATCTAGGTCAAAGGTTTGTAATCCTGACTAAATCTTTGACTATCTCTAAATTCCTCCTTTATCTTATTATAGGCTCCTTCTTTTTCATTAATGTCTCTTAGTCTGTGATGGAGCCACTAACTGTGCTTGGCTTCTGAACTAGACTTATATTGATTTTATGTGTTGTATTGAGAGCTTATGTTCTCAACTTCTCTATACTTTTTTTTTCTCAGAACTTTCCTGCATTTCATGCGCTTTCACTTTCAGAAGATAGCAAAAGAGTCAGTCTTCAGAATGAGCTTATAGGTTTTATTTTAGGATTTTAAAATAACTGCAGGTAGATGATCTTTTTGGAGAGTAGATGTAGTTGTGAAACACAATCTACATGCAAGCTGTAGTCTTCTTATAGCTTTCACTGTGAATTATTCCTGCAAAGCAAAGTTTCTGCTGTAAGGATCTGGAAAGGAGGATCTTGTTCTGTCCATTAGTGACAAATGACAGAGATTCAAAATCTAGAAAACATTTTCAGGAAATGGAAAGTCTATTAGCATTGTAAAAAAAGTCTATTACCTATTCATAGGAAATAGCACAATAAAATGAGGAAGACCAAGGTGTATTTCTAGTAACTACAAATTGAACCTGATTTCTCAAATTGAAAAAATACTATGATCTTTTCTAATAAGGATGTAATTCTGGTTTAATTAGCCTAATTGGAACAGATTTTTTTTTTCTATTAAACTTATTCATCCTGGGTTTACAGGTTCATACTAGATATAAGGAAGAAATTTTTTACGATGATGGTGGTGAAACACTGGCACAGGTTGCCCAGTGAGGTGGTAGATGCTCCATCCCTGGAAACATTCCAGGTCAGGTGGGACGGGGCTCTGAGCAACCTGATCTAGTTGAAGATGTCCCTACTCATTGCAGGGGGGTTGGACTAGACGGCCTTGAAAGGTCCATTCAAACCCAAACCTTTCTATCATTCTATGATTCTACACTACAAAGGTGATGGGATGAAGAATCAAATAAGTTATCTATGTGCATATAGAAAGGTGGAGCTGGCTTACATTTTATTATATAGTTTACATTTTTTACTGCCTCCTTCCATGGTGCTTTCCAAACTAGAGGGCCCTTCTGATGTTTCACAACATGGTAATACGGTGGTTGGTAGAAGAAAAAAAGGAACTGGAGATTTGCACATGGTATTAAACTTCCAGCATGTCACTCTGACCTGTGCAATGGGAAGTCAATGGCCCAGAAAATCATGTAGCATATTCCATAAAAGTTAACAGTAGAAAAGACAATGCTGCTGTACAAAGAAAGATAAAGCCAAAACGTGGTCCTGACTAGTTCTGACTTTCCTTCTGGGATATAACAGTTGGGATCATGAGTGTAACAGCTGCTCAAAAAAATTAGCAGGGAGAGACCAGGAGGGACTTTTCTAATTAATTGATCTGTTGATCAATTGACTGTTTCTGTAAAGTAGATCTCAGTCTTTCTCCGAATATTCCAGCATTCAACCCAGTGTCTTCTCATTCGACTACAGCATGTCTTCTGGAAGTATGGCTTACCGTGGTTTATATGACTAAATCCAGTGTATCAAATTACAACCTGAATGTCTTATTGTGCAAGTAACCTGCCATAATTCAGGTGACTTAATGCATTGTACGGTTAGAGAAGCAGATGATGAAATGGAGAAGGGAATGAGTGGGAAAAATCCCAAATTTAGGACTTTTTTTTTTAAGGAGGAAGGAAGAAACAGTTGGACAGAGAACAGCTCAGATTTTTGAGATCTATCTAGCAGATTAGCTGATTATTACCATTTTACTTTTAGCTTAAAGAAAAGATTACATTGGATGGACTTCAGATAAAGCTTGCTTCCCTAATAGTATCTCTTTATTGAGGAAAAAAAAAAAAGATTTAAAACCCATTATACTTAAGTACAGATCACATCAGGTGGAGAACAGAAGTTCTAGGAAGAGGCAGGAAATGCCTCTCTTTTATACAATGGCCCTTGGAACATGTTGTTCAGCTTTGATCATAACAGTATTTTTTATTACCTGAAAAAATGTGCAAAGAACGGGATAGGTTGATTCAAGTTAGAATGTAGAAAGTGAATGCTTGTTGATGGATATAAATCCTAAGTCTATCTGAAGAAAGGATGAAATGGACTTCTGGGTTTGTGTCACCTCAGCGAAAGAATGGAAAACTTACTTCCTCTCACTGACGTATGTTGCTGAATTCCCCAAAATGGCCTTTTCGTTCTAATCCATAAATAATTGGAGAGGCATGCAATCCATTTCATCCATGCGCTACTGGAGAGGCACAGGTGATTTCGCATCACTCGGAGGTATGAAATCACTTACCATCAAACTAAACTGTCAGGAGATGTTTGCTATTCAGCTCATACACCCTTCCTAGCCACGTGCTTTATTTTACCCTTGTCACTCAACAGTGTTATCTTTATGGAAGGAGCAGCTGTGATTTTGTCTGCAAATGAGACTTCTTTTTGTTAGGGTCTGTACAAACATGTAACTAAAGATGGTCCATATAACCAATGTTTTGCAGACCCTGTGTAGTACAGGAATAGGTTTTTATTCTTTAAAAAGTCTTCAACTATAGAGATTGCACAGTTTCCCCTAAGTGATCTGATCTAGTATTTCACTATCCTTATATCTAGGGAGATTATCCTAATAATTGAATTAGCTGAAACTTTTGCTCTTTATTGGTAATCTAAAGCAGATAAAGAAAAGTCTTTACTCTGTTAATTTGGGAAGTTATCTGCATGCATCTTTTACATACCTGGATATTGCCTTTTAGTTTTTCCTTTTCTATACTAAAAAAGCTATCCTATAGTTTCTTTCCTAACAATCTAAGTCTTCTAGTCTTCTGACCATTTTTCTTGAACTCTTCTAGGCTCTGTCTAGTTGTTTACATCTTTCTTGGCAGTGGTAACAATTAAACAGAATTGTCTTGCTGGAGCCTGAAGACTGGAAAGATTGCTTTTCATAACATACTGACAGGATACTTGTTTGTGCATCCCAACATGAAGTCATAACCCAGATCCTGTTCTACAGAACTGCCCATCTTTGACTTGTCTTTAATGAATTGTATGCGGCTTTTCACTATGTTTCTTCAATTTCTTCACAATTGTCCGTAACTGAAGCCCTGGACTTTTATGTGTGCATAGAACCTCCTTTTTTATACCATCTTCTAAACATATACTTTGTTTCATCCAGCGGGTTACTAACCAAATACTTGACTTTTTCCAAACCCAGAAAAGACAGCTGCCCTTGAGTCTTCACAGATGTCTGTGAAGTCTGCCTTTGAGTCTTCACAATTTGAGAGTACTGTGTTGATAACTATTGCTCTGCATGTGTCTCATTGTAATTCCGTTAATACCCTGGTGCCTTATATCATGCAAAACCATGTGAAAGGCCCCCTTCAAGTCAGTGTATGTGGTATCTGCATTATAGCCCTGGACAGTTGCTTTTTTACAGTAAGAAACATGTATTGCATTGACAGCTAAAGAGCAGGAAATTGCCTAAGCGGTTTCCTATTCTCTCCTTCCTTTCAGCCTCTTGAAGTGAGATATATAATACAACCAATTATCTTTTTAAATATTTTGTTGCTTCATAATAATTTCCCTTATTTAGTTGGCAGTGGGGCAATCCTTTCATAGACTATCACATCTATTTACCTGCTAGTACTGGTTCATTTCTTGTTTTGTATAGAGAAAAATATTGTATAAATAACTGAAAAGAAATAACTTAGAAAAATCAGTTCATTTTGTAGTTAAAAACATTCCCTTTTAAGAAATAAATATCAGACAATATGTATGAATGGACTGTGTTGAGCATCATTGTTGCTTCTGCTTCAGTTACTGTGGTTGATTAACCTGAAAAGGCACTATGGTTGATTAATGTATTTTCTTGGAAAAAAGCAAACACTTCAGCAGAAAAAAAATTAAGACATATTGTATTATAAAGTGTGCTCTGATAGATTGTAATAGTTTATACAGGAAGACAATTGTTTGGTACTGTAGGAATTTAATATAAAGGGTAACTTTTATTGGAAAAATCTCATATTTCAAATACTCCCAGGGACTATCATTACTTTCCATAAGTATGCACATAATTTCTGCAGCAGTGAACAAGTGTGTCATTTCTTGAGGTTTTAAAATCCACTGAGAAGCAAGAGCATGCTTCTCTTCAGTAGCTGTCTATTTTTATCCTGCACGTTTTTGTCAGTCATGACAATTTTTGCTTTTCTTAGCCCTTTGTCTTCAGCTCTGAAGACCACTTCTCCCTCTAGGTTAGACACAGGCAATCCTTCTAACTGAAGAACATTGCACAGGACTTCCAAAGAGGCCAAATTCTGGTTACAATAATTTTCAGGTACTACATTTATTAGTTTGAAACATGTCTTCTCTCTTCTCTATAATCATACCTATGCAGCGCCTACCACCGTGAATGGAAATTTGACTTCAAGATACACTGAACGAGCTTGAACTAATAAGTCCTATCAAATCAGTAACTATATGTTATTTATCCAAGTAAGGACAAAGACTGTGGGCTGGGTGTGGCAGTATTTCTGAAGAACAAATAAGTATTACAGTGGGAGACATGACTATGAGGAAAATGGTATTTGCTTGTACTTGTTCTTGCATTCTTTGGCACCACGTTTCATTTAGAAAACTTCTCCAGATTTCTCCCTGTCCTTTCTTTATGCCAACAATACATCTTAAAATGGTAGAAAATCAACTTTGACAAGAAATGGAATTTACTCTGGTCCAGGGTGTGACTTGCTCTTTCTTTCTAGAGCCAAAATAGAAAACAATTGATAGACCTTTCAGTGGAAGACATTTGAGTTTGAGAACCTACGAATAAAAGGTATTATTTAATTCTGAGAATATGTGAGACATCTTGCCTTAGTTTATTAATAGATACTGAAGTCCATGACAGTTTTAGTTTTGGGCACACTGAAAATGCCTGCCCTCTCTGTTGTAAAATTATGAGCTAGTTCAGAGACATTTATAACTATCAATGCCCTTCTTTTGACAGTTATAGAAAGAATATTGCCTGCATCCTCTCAAGCCAGTGGGCTGTATATCATCTTGTGCCTGTGGTTTTGTTCACAGTGCTGGAAACAAACCCTAAGCTTCTTGTCTCCAGTTTTCTTTCTGCTGTTTGTCAGTTCATTTAGATATTATATACTGCACATTTATGTGAAAAATTCCATTACACCTAGCCAGTTAATGGCCACTTAATCCAACTGGTACCTAAAAGAATTAAGAACCTTGTGATCTGTCACAGCAAGTGTCAAGAAATGTCGAAGGCTTAAAGTAGCTTCTACTAGCATAGCACTAATAATGTCATGCATGAAAGAGGAAAGTAAGAAAAAAAAAAAAGATGGTTTTACCAAGTTTTCCTTCTCCATTACTCATGATGGTTGAGAACAGTTATTTTCAAAGGGGTGCAACACGTATCTTAATGTGAAGAGTGTTTAACCTTATGACTGCAAATGCATTACTTGAAATAGGAATGAATTCCACCCTAGCTAGGGACCATTAAAACAGAAAAGAAGATGAAAGCCCTTATCAGATTAAAGTTAAATTGTATCTGGTATTTCTTTATCAAAGCCTGAGTCTAAAAAATTAAACTTCAGAGGGGACATGTTACTAGACAGAGAGGACAATTCAGAATCAGCTTTTCAGTAAACCTTGGAAGACAGTAGTTTACTGAAAATTTAACCCTTAAAAGCCCAAAGGTGAGTCTTCTTTTACCATAAACTGAATTATTTTAGCCTGAATCATGATCACTGGTGCTTAAATTAGATCCTTTCCTTCAAATTAAATGTTTTTTAAGCATAGATTAACATTTCAGATGAGAAGCTCAGAGGCATCTGAGAATTTGATCACAGTCTCAGCATGAATATGCAGTTAGAGTATTTTACAATATGTAAGATACACAATTGTAAAATTCTACAATCATTAGGAAAAATTAAAAATTGCTAAGTGTGTTATAGTTCAGTTGCCTTCTACCTTTAATTCCTAACAGTTGGCAGGATCAGCCCTTACTTAAGAAGTTCCATTGATTTGGTAAAAGATACTACCTTTACCTACAAAGCTTGTCTGGCTTGTATCCTTTGAACATGACAGCTACAACCCAACCACTATTTTCTATTATTTCAATTCCTAGCTAGAAAGTGAATGGGTATTTCATTTCTGGTCTGACTTCTCTAGCCCGGTTTTTATGAGTTTGCTTTTCAGAGACTAGGTCTGAAACCAGTGAATTGATAAAAAATTTCTACTTCATGTGTCCCATTGAAAACAACTTCTTTACTGTGGTTATTGAAAGCGAAGATAATGAATATTTAAGTTTAAACAATCATAATGTCACTATGATAGTATCATCAATACCACAAGAGAATACTGAAGGAATAAAACAGAAACCATGGCTGTAACAATTGAATGTATTTTGGAAAGAAAGAGTCTTTGAAAATGCAAAGATTTTAATCTTTTACTGGAAACCATGTAATAATATTAGAAGGTTGAACAAAACTGTATCACAAAAATTGGAGTTAAAAGGTAAATAACTGTATTGTTGATGTGAGAAAGACTTCCAGTCCATTTCCCCAGACTTCGAGTGGCTTATCCTCTGGCTGGATTGTGAAATCACTTCTTAGTCACTCAGACAACACTATAATACCTTACTGAAAATGTCTTGCAACCGTTCCTGCTTTATTTGTATTAATTTCAATATACTAAATTGGAGTAGGAATGTTGTCCCTCCACCCTAGTGTACGTGTGGTATATGCTTGTTAGTCTTTCCTCAGGATGTGTGCAAAATATGAAAGTAAATTAATTGCATTATGAATCAATGAACCAGGTACCTTAATTTATTTGAAATTGCTATTATGAGAAAAAAGTCTGATTAGGCTAATGAGGATTTAAACCTTCATTGAAAAAATGAAATATTCTGCAATTTGTTAGTGAAAAAAATTCACATTCTAAGAAACAGACAAACAAGAAATATAAAATCCCATCTAAATGAGACACATTTACTTCTAGAAAGGAATAAGTATAGAAAAACAACAATAATTCAGAACAATGCAGTGTCATTTCACAGGTGTGGGAATAATATGAAATCTACAGGTAATATATGAAGAAGACAAGAAAAAGTTATCTTTGTTTTAGATTTTGTATGTGTGTATATCTACATCAATATATACATGTGTGCAGTCAGATATTAAACAGGGAAGGTCAAACTTTAGATTCCTCATCACAGATTCAACACATCATTAAGCCTTAAGACTCTATGGGATCAGTAAGATATTTACAAACTATGACTTTCTGGAGAAGCCTCCACTTCCCTTGTCTGGGCAGATGTCTCAGCTGCATCTTGACTCTGAGCTGGGTGAGACGTAGTAGGTGTCCATCATCCTCTCCTTCTGCCCTGGTTGCTATGAAAGGAAACCCAAGGTCAGGACCTGGAGATTTACAGCTGACCTTGGCTGGGTCCTTGATTTGGATGACTGAAGGACTGGGTCTTGCATGTGCTTCATAGACTATATTTTTCCTATCATCCATTGATAAAATTAGCTAGAATTTACTTATAAGCATGATGTAGCACAGCATACATGCATAACTTGTCCTGTCTTGAAGCTGTTAGAAAGTATACCTCCGTAGCATGGGTGGAAGAGAGGTATGGCAGTGAGAGGAGACAGGGCTCTAGCATTGCCTCAGAGCCCCAGGGCTACACTTTAGAAACTCCTGTCATTTCTAGATTCAAGCCATCGTGGGTCAAGCATTTGGTTTAAAATATATTAATGTGATACTTAAAACAATATGCTGGGGTTTTTTTATTATTTACCTTCTGTTGTTAGAGTTTTTAAAAACTCTATATTTTCAAGCTTTTCTCTGCAACTACAAAAGATTTGCCTTTTTCTCTCACTTGAGCCTCCCATGTTATCACCAAGCTCTGGGGTTTAAGGCTCTCAGGACAGGTATCAAGTCTCTGAAACTTATGATAAGATAGTGAGAGTTAGCAACTGTAGAAAACCTGTGTATGGAAGGTCAGGTGTGCAATTTGCAGTGTGTGACAGATGGCTAGGAATATGTGCTGCTTTACAAACTATGTATTTTTTATATTTTAGTCATAGTGTTTTTTGCTATTGACACTGTCTGTCACTTGGATATGCAAGATATAAATTTTTTCTGTATAAGATTTGGGGATTTGTAATGATACAACAACTTGAAAATTTTCACCTGCACTCTAGCTTTAATTGGATTTTGTCAGTGTAATGACACAGCTCAGGTGTGCTTGAGTCTGTGCTACTTATCTGTGAAGGGAGCAAATGAAAACCTGAGAATATATACAGCCCTGTCTAGTCATTTTGTAACCCATGAGGTTAAGCAAGTGGATCATAAATGTTAGAAACTATTTTCTTATTTTATCATGTTTAAAAGGACACAGATATTTCTCCCCCCTATATCCTGTACATTACCTGTTCTCTTTTTTCCTCACTGTATCTCAATATACTGAGATCATACCATTGCAGTAGCTGTCATGATCTCAAGATGTCAAACTGTCTTTCAGACCTCTGTTAAGGGACACTGAGCTAAATGATGTAGTGGCATATTGCATTGCTAAGCTAGGTTCAAAAAATAATTAGGATGCAAGCAAGAATGAATGCATAATGGTTTAATTCTAAAGCTGAGTAGAAATTTTACTGCAGTAGAGTTAAGCAAATAATTTCCAATGAATAATTGATTTCAATGTCACCTTTTCTGTTTATGAATTATCCACTAGCCTACTACAAATTTCAATAGTTTGTTAATTTTATCCAATCTGTGCATTTTTAAATGATTGGTCATTTCTTGAACAGTGTAAGTGAACATAGGCAGATAACGTGTGCATGTTTCTTTTATCTGATGACTCAGGTAACCTAACAGTTCTGTGAAAAGTGGAAGTTCCACAAATAAAAAGTGCAATATATATGTTTGGCAGATATTTTTGGATTTTAGTTTCCAAGCCAAGAAAATCTGAATGGTAAAAGTACTGATAGTACTGCAGTACTGAAGTGTTCTTGAGAAACTGTTCACATGAGGGTCATAAACAGAAATGAAAAGGAATTTTGCATCTGGGTAGATTTGACTGGAAGTGTCTTTCTACTTTTTGCTCTATGCTAATTCATACCTCAAGCCATCAAAACATTCCCCAGTGGTTTCCTGTTACAGACAGGAGCAACAGAGATGTGTTGCATGGGACAAGAATATTATAATCTTTCCTTAATATACAAAACATTTTCATCAAGGCATTCCTTACGTGCTCCAAAACAGGATTGCAGCCCTTTAATTGGATTCACAGTATAAGTAAAGCTGGGTAAAAGACCTTGCTACTTAGTGCATATCCAGCATCAGGGACTGATCCTCCTGTAATCCTTGCTGCGTGTCAGGTCTCTCTGTTTTGTCTATGGGATGTATACTAAAAGACAGTTTCTCTCATCAGGAAGAAATTGGGCCACACTGGCCCCAGAAGCATTGACCTCTTTTCTGTATGCACTGCCAAAATCAGACAGCTTTTCAGTGCTCATCAAGACTACTCGCAGGGTATCATGACCCTTAATTAACATGGCAGCTGGCTCAGAGTGTTGCTGCTGCTGCCTTATTTGCCTTCACAAAGATGTTAAGACAAATCCGTAAGTCAGTACAGGTTTTTTTTATTCCACTCTTCCTTTGGCTTCCCATTTATGTGCATGGATCAAGCTGTTGACACTCTTTTTCCGCTGTAAAAATACTTGAAGATATGGGGTCTGCGCAACTGCCTCCTTCATCAGCGGCCTGATTTTAAACATAACTGATCTTGTTTTTAAACGAGTATAACTTCACTCATTTGAGGGAGTAACTGAGTTTCACATGAGTGAGAAGGAAGAGTCCTTTATATCTTCCAGAAAATTAAAGAAGAGCTATGTTGTTACATTCAAAACAAATGCTGTGGGTGGAATAACATTTGCCAAGGAAAGTCCTGAATTTGGAACTGAGATATATCACTACAGCTTTTTAAATCCATCATACTGAAGTTATAAGGCACTTAGAATAATTGAGATTTTTGCGCCATGGAATATAAAGCCAGCTGCCAAGTTTCTGGATGCACATGCTAAATACAGATAATTCATGAGGCTTCTAAAACCAGTTATTTAGGTACTATGGTAATTTGACTTTTCCCTGTACTGCTTTACAGGCAGGTTTTTTGTTATATTTAGCTATTAGTTGATAAGAAATGTTGATTGGCAGACAGCATCTCTATCTCTCATTGTTAATGGCTTTAACAAAATGAAAAATGGCCTTGTATTGGTTAACAGCCTATGTTCTCTAATTCTAAAGCAAGCAGGGACAAGGTGCATTAGCATGTTAATAGAACTTTGCACCCTAAGGTTCTGGTTTATCAGATATTAAGAATACATTAGCAACTCACAAACAGTGATGAACAGGATTCGTTAGCATGCTAATGCTACCTGAAAATATGCAGTTATTGTTGTATCAAGCATCAAACAGTATCAGTAAAAGAATATTTTAAATATGAGCTTCTGATTTTAGTAAGCTTTCCCTGTAACCTTGTTTGATAAAACACATTGCAATGTTTTCAAAGATGATTGATGATTTTAAGCATCTTAAAATTGAGATATTATCTTAAGACTCTTTGAAAAGGCCAGATTTTCAGAGATGCTCATGTTTAGATTGTGTCATATCTAATCTAGTGATTAGATCTTGGTATATAATCTAGATACAAAGTGATTGGTATCCTGTACCCATAATGAAGACACCTGAAATGACTAGCCAATTCTGATTACACAGTAGGCCAATTTAACCTCATTGTCAACTTATGCAGACAGAATTTGGTTTATATTGGTTTCCAGCTTGCTGAGAACACTTCCCAGCCTACAGTCATATATTGTGGTTTTGATGCATAAACATGTGGATCAGGCCATAGAAAGTGAGTCAAGATACATGAAGTTGAGTTAAATTATATTGGGGTTCAAAGCTCATTGGAAATAAATTTTTTTTGCATAGCCTTGACCTTGTTTCAGCTGAGTTTCGCTTAGTGTTTTAGTTTGTCTGAGTGAGGGAGTTTGAAAATACATACATACATAAAAAACAGACAGTACATTTCAGTGAATCTGACTGATCTGAAAATTCTGAGTTTCCCAACACTGTAATGGATGATAGTTCTATTTGATTCCTCTAAGTACTTCAAGTGAAATTAATAGCTATCTTCACAGAATCACAGAATCACTAGGTT
>NW_010539600.1:4072-26331 GCF_000687285.1 Phaethon lepturus | reverse complement strand
GGCAGCGGCGCGCTTCGTGCGGAGCCCCGCGGTCGGTCATCGCGCCGGCGGGGCGAAGCGGAGTTTATTGATTCCGCACCGCTCCGGTCGTTTGTCCAAGGAACGTTATTTCTTAGGTGACCCGAGGAGTGTAGTCTTCAATTCGGTCCACCGAGCACCGTCACATGGCTTCATTAACCAAATCACCGTCGCCACTACACTTCTCAGCAGCAGTCACGGAATAGTTGGCTTCGGCTATTTCTCTAACTTGTAGAGGAGTTAGAGTAGCCTTACGATTGTCCGGCCTATTTCCTCAACAAGTTCTGTAAAGTTGTGTTGTTTTTTTTATTTTTAATATAGATTAAAAAGTTCCAGGTACTGCGTGTGCTTGAAAATACTTCTAAAAATCAGTACAGCATATACTGGTAGTGGTTGTTTCAGCTACTGGCTGCATACCCGAACAAGACCTAAGCTGTTCGTTCATGTACTTACTGAAATTCTGGCGCATTTTTATATTTGTAAAGAACAACGCTTCTACTTCGATGGTATATGTGTGTCTTTCAATACTTAATTCTAATTAGGCATCATTGAAGGGAAGTCCGCTAACAGTTTGCTTAACAGCACTGCCTGTAGTCTGCTGCTAGGGTGTCTTGGTTTCATAAGCATGGGAAGCTGTGTACTGCTGAGCTTTTTTTTTCCCAGGGTTTTTTTTTTCTCTCTTACCTGCAAATTAATAGCTCGCTCTAGCAAACCTCAAAGTTTAACATTCAAAACCTTTATAACCACCAATCAATAACTGTAAATTATGAAATAATACAGAAATGTTTATTCCAGCTTTAATTCTGAAATTCTGTTCTTTATATAGTGTAGATACTTGTAAAAAACTGCAGGATGTTACTTCTAAAAATCAGCCTTTTGCTGCTTTGAAGGTTGATGCATTTATGCATACGAATTCATACACATGTATTTTTCAGAATCTTAGGAAAGTAATAGACTTTGTTGCATACAAACTGTAACACCAACAGAAATTCTGTTCCATAAAGCTTTTTCACAGATATAGTAGGTATTTCAGAAATATCAGATGCCACTAAAGAAATCATTCCCTATTCAATGCATTTCTTGATACTAACATCGTCAAAACTCTGTGTTATTTCTGCAAAAAGTTCTGACACATGCTAGAATGTTTATAGACTATAACTAGTCAGGGCACAGAACTGTGTAGTACTATTTGAAGTCATTTAACCCTCATAGGGACCTAAATATGTATAATTATCTCATGAAAATAGGTTTCCTAGCAATAAAAAGGTATGCACATATTTTCATTACAGTGAAGGCAATTGATGCCTACTTCCAGACTTCAAAATATGAACATATTTACTGTTCATGTGACATTTACAGTCCTGTTCCCCAAATTCTGTCAGGTACCACCAACTAATAATTAAGCAATCTGTTTATCTTTGAGACTGATGGTTTTGTCTGGGGTAGAATTGATTTCCTTCATAGTAGGTAGTACAGGGATATGTTTTGTATTTGTGCTGGAAACAGTGTTGATAATTCAGGGATGTTTTAGTTATTGCTGAGCAGTGCTTACACAGAGTCAAGGCCTTTTCTGCTTCTCACACTGCCCCACCAGCGAGTAGGCTGGGGGTGCAGAAGAAGCTGGAAGGGGACACAGCTGGGACAGCTGACCCCAACTGAGCCCAACTGACCAAGGGGATATTCCATATCATATGATGTCATGCTCAGCAACAAAACTATAGGGAAAGTTGGCAGAAGGGCTGCTGTTTGGGAACCGGCTGGGCAGTCAGTTGGTGGTGAGCAATTGTTTCCATTTGCATCATGTGACTTTCTTGGGGTTTATTTCTCTCTCTTTGATATTTTCATCATCATTATTATTATTATTGCTATTTTTATTGTTATATTTTATTTCAATTATTAAACTGTTCTTATCTGAACCCACAGTTTTCTCACTTTTACCCAATTCTTTTCCCCCAATCCCGCTGCAGGGGGAATCAGTGAGTGGCTGTGTGGTGCTTAGTTGCTGGCTGGGGTTAAACCATGACAGTCCTTTTTGGTGCCTAATGTGGGGCTTGAAGGGTTTGAGATAATAACAGGTTGACCAGAGCGTATTAGAAGGGATTTATATCTGCTAACAGTTGCGGGTCATGCTATTGATTCATCTGTTCGTGATATTAGTTTATCTGATCTGTGCCATGATCCTTTTTTTTTGCTGTATATCTTAAAGATTGGTGTTGGCTTTTGCAGTTTGCTGTGCTTTGTAGTGATTAGTGATGTTTTGCCTGAGAGATTTGTTATTAAAACACTGACCTTGAGCTTAATATGGTATTTGGGCTCTGAATTGAAGCCATTACTGTACTTCGGGTACCGTCTCATGGAGACAATTAACAATTATATTTCTTCTTCTGAGAGGTTTTTTGTGGAGGAAATACATTATGGCACCTTTGCTACCTTCTTCTGTGATGTTTTCTCCCTCATTACGATAACTTCACAGTATCTTGAACATCCTTGGGTAGTTAAAATATTTCTATTGGTATTTTTTAGGAATATTGCTTCGTTTTTGTCTAAGGTTAACAAGCAATTTAGGAATATGACCCAGGCTCTGTGAGACCATGGTCATGGATGGCATGGCATGTGGGAGAATATGGGCAGGTATCTAGAGGGCTTCTCACATCCAATGGCCTATAACTTCACTCCTGAACAACTACAGGATCCTGATGAAGTGGCAGAATGCTTGAAAAAAAAATGCCATGGCTATTCCAAAGAGGTGCAACTTACTGCACTGTGCTGGGCCCTGGCCAGCATCTACGAAACATTGCTCGATATTATGCAGCACCCTCAGGGAGAAGAGAGGGAAAACATGCCAACAGACGCTATGGCTAATACAGACAATGTATCAGTCACCCCTATAGCTAAAAAGAAACAATGGAAGTGGGAGTCAGCTCATTTATTAAGGGATGAAGAAGCTTCTCCTAAGAGGGAGCAGGAGAAAGAATCAGAAGAGGCAGCCTGTTCTACAGCAGAGGAGTCACAAGACCAGGAGGAGGAAGAGACTGAAATCGTAAACGAGAGAGAAACCACTCAATCCTTAACCCTAAGTGAGCTGCGAGATATGTGAAAAGATTTTAGCCGTCAACCAGGTGAGCTAATTCTCAGATGGTTACTTTGATGCTGGGATATTGGGGTCAGTAGTCAGTAATTAGAGGGTAAGGAAGCCCAGCAGGTGGGTTCCCTTGCTAAGGATAAGACCATTGACAAAGGGATTGGAAAAAAGGCAGGTGTCCTCTGTCTTTGGCAATGAATCCTGTCAAGTGTGAAGGACAAGTATCCTTTCAAGGAAGAACTTGCAAATTCCCAAAGCAAATGAACCAACATTGAGGGAGGTATCCAGTATCTCAGGGAATTAGCTGTGGTGTAGGTGAACTGTAACAACCTGGATAATGACCAGGCATCCAAAGACCCGGATGAAAACTGGTGCATGCGGTCCATGTGACCAAAGTTTGTACGAAATGCACCAATGTCGTACACTCACACTCTGCTGATAATGAGCTAGACAAGACACGGAGGCACCAACTGTAGATGAACTGGCCAGACAACTCTGAGAATGTGAAGATAATCTTGCTTCCTCCATGTGTGCCTGTGTCTCAGCTGTGGACAGACTGATCCAAAAAATGTTGGGGCAAGGCAAGAAGGATAGATCTTCCTCGTGCGCTCCAACCAAGGCCTCAGCTATTAAGTCAATCTTTTTCTGTTCAAGGGAGAGGCTACCGGTGGTGCACACCATGTGCAAGCCCATGTTTCTTCCTGCGTGACCAGGGGGAGGACACGAGGCGGTCGGATGGTGAACTGACCTGGAGACTAGAAGCTCAGGTACAGGAATTGCAAGGAAAAATAACAGCCAAAAAGCATCTATCCAGGAAAATTACTGCTCCAGTGTTTGTTGGGCAGAGTAGAAGGGCTGACCATACTTTTGACCCTGATGAAGGGGCTTCTGTTTTGCAGTTACAGAAATCAAGTAATGAAGACTCCAACCAGGAATAGAGGGGCCTTGCCTTCGCCCAGGTGGAGGAAAGGGACAACTGGGTTTACTGGACTGTGTGGGTTCGATGGCCTGGCACATCATTCCCATGGGAGTATAAAGCTCTAGTGAACACCGGTGCACAATGTACTTTAATACCATCAGATTACAAAGGGGCAGAATCCATCTGTAGTTCTGGAGTGATGGGAGTATCCCAAGAACTGTCTGTGTTGGAGGCTGAGGTAAGCCTAACTGGGACTGAGTGGCAAAAGCATCCTGTTGTGATTGGTCCAGAGGCTTCATGTATCCTTGGCAGAGACTGCCTCAGGAGAGGGTACTTCAAAGGCCCAAAAGGGTACCAGTGGGCTTTTGATATAGCTGTCTTGAGTATGGAGAAGATTAAAGAGCTGACTATCTTGCCTAGTCTTTCAGAGGATCCATCTGTGGTGGGGTTGCTACAGGTTAAAGAAGAAATAGAGGGGCCCTGCCTTTAGACAGGTGGAGGAAAGGGACAGCCGGGTTTACTGGATTGTGTGGATTCAATGGCCTTACACATCAACCCCACAGGAGTATAAAGCTCTAGTGGACAAAGGTGTACAGTGTACTCTAATACCATCAGATTACAAAGGGGCAGAATCCATCTGTAGTTCTGGAGTGATGGGAGTATCCCAAGAACTGTCTGTGTTGGAGGCTGAGGTAAGCCTAACTGGGACTGAGTGGCAAAAGCATCCTGTTGTGATTGGTCCAGAGGCTTCATGTATCCTTGGCAGAGACTGCCTCAGGAGAGGGTACTTCAAAGGCCCAAAAGGGTACCAGTGGGCTTTTGATATAGCTGTCTTGAGTATGGAGAAGATTAAAGAGCTGACTATCTTGCCTAGTCTTTCAGAGGATCCATCTGTGGTGGGGTTGCTACAGGTTAAAGAAGAGCAGGTGCCAATGGGTACCATGACAGTGCACCGGCAACAATATTGCACCAATCAAGACTCCCTGGTTCCCATCCATAAGTTGATCTGGCAGCTGGAGAGTCAAGGACTGATCAGGGAGACTAATTCACCCTTTTAACAGTCCCATATGGCCAGTGCAAAAGTCTAACAGGGAGTGGAGGCTAATAGTGGACTATTGAGGCCTGAATGAAGTCACACCGTGCTGAGTGCTGCGTACCAGACATTTTAGAACTCCAATATGAACTGGAGTCAAAGGCTGCCAAATGTTATACAACGATTGATATCACCAACAGGTTTTTCTCAATCTCTCTGGCAGCAGAGTGCAGGCCACAGTTTGCTTTCACGTGTAGTGGTGTCCAGTATGCCTGTCATCGACTGCCCCAGGAGTGAAACACAGTCCTACTCTTTGTCATGGATTGGTACAGACTGCACTGGAACAGGGTAAAGCTTGCAGATATCGATGACATCATTGTGTGGGGCAACACAGCGGAGGAAATGTTTGAGAAGGGGAGAAGAATAATCCAGATTCTTTTGAAAGCTGGTTTGGCTATAAAACAAAGGCCATAGGACCTGCACAGGAAATCCAGTTTTTAGGAATAAAGTGGCAAGATGGGCATCATCATATCTTAATGGATGTCATCAATAAAATAACAGCTATGTCTCCACCAAGTAACAAAGAAGAAACACAAGCTTTCTTAGGTGTCATGGGGTTTTGGAGAATGTGTATTCCAGGTTATAGTCTAATTATAAGCCCTCTCTATTGAGTGACCTGGAAGAAGAATGACTTTGACTGGGGCCCTGAGCAGCAGCAAGCCTTTGAACAAATTAAACGGGAGATAGTTCGTGCAGTAGCATTTGGGCCAGCCCAGGCAGGAAAAGATGTGAAAAATGTGCTTTACACCTCAGCCAGGGATAATGGTCCATCTAGAACCTCTGGTAGAAAGCATCTGGAGAGACTTGAGGTCGACCTCTAGAATTTTGGAGCTGGGCATATAAGGGATCTGAAGCCTGTTACACTCCAACTGAAAAAGCAATATTAGCAGCATATGAAGGCATTCGAGCTGCTTTAGAAGTAGTTGGTACTGAAGCACAGCTCCTTTTGGCACCTTGATTGCCTGTGCTGGGCTGGATGTTCAAAGGGATGGGCCCCTCTGAGCATCATGTAGTGGATGCTACATGGAGTAAGTAGGTTGGATGTACAATGCAACAGGCTCAAATGGAAAACCCTGACTGCCCAGGAATCCTGGAAGTGATCATGGACTGGCCAGAGGGACAAAACTTTGGAGTGTCACCGGAGAAGGTAACTTGTGTTGAAGTGGCCCCTCTGTATAGTAAATTACCAGAAAATGAAGGGCAATATGCCCTGTTTACAGATGGATCCTGTTGTATTGTGGGAAAACATCGAAGGTGGAAAGCTGCTGTGTGGAGTCCTACATGACAAGTTGCAGAAACAGCTGAAGGAGAAGGTGAATCGAATCAGTTTGCAGAAGTGAAAGCCATCCAGCTGGCTTTAGATATTGCTGAATGAGACAAATGGCCAGTACTTTATACTGACTCATGGATGGTGGCAAATGCTCTGTGGGGGTGGCTACAGCAATGGAAGCAGACCAACTGGCAGTGCAGTGGTAAACCCATTTGGGCTGCTGAATTATGGCAAGACACTGCTGCTCGGGTAGAGAACCTGGTTGTACAAGTACATCATGTAAATACTCACATGCCCAAGAGTCATGCCACTGAAGAATGTTGAAACAATGAACAGGTGGACCAGGCTGCTAGAATTGATATGGGTTAGGTGGATCTGGACTGCGAACATAAGGGTGAGCTATTTATAGCTCAATGGGTCTGTGATACATCAGGACATTTAGGAAGGGATGCAACATACAGATGGACTAGGGGTTGAGAGGTGGACTTGACTACTGATGTCATTCTTCTGGTGAGATATACTGGCAACTTGTCCTAAACCAGATCCAGACATATTTTTTCTTGTCAAGTTATCGATGAAGGGAATTCTTCACTTTTGTATTGAGGAGTTTAGTCTGAAATGTGAATTCATATTAGGAATCATGGCATTTTTCTCCAATGTGTTCTTTCAGTGGAAAACTACTTTTTCTGCATATGAAATGGTATATAAGCTTGTTTTCTAGCTTCAGCTTCCACTACTTGGATTTTCAATAGCCTGGCAGTTTTTAAATGAATATGCAGTTGCATCGTGTGCCCTTGTATCCACAAAGACCATTTCCTCTTTGGAAGTGCTCTCAGGGTGTCTCACCACATGTGATTTATTGGGACACAGTGGACTCATGCCTCATGGGTTCCAGCTGCTGGGATCACACCAGACCATATCCACTCTTGCTATGCTGCCTGCTGGTCATTACCAGCAGGTATTCATTCATACTGGCTTGACTGCTTTCTCTTGATTGATGTTGACTAAGGGAGAAACAGTCCTTTTTTCACATTAATTGCATGTATTCACATCCTTATATAGTCTATGCAATATCCAACCAGTGGTTAGGGTACTACACTTTGGACTGGAAAAACATGGGATAAATACCCAGTTTTGTAAAACGTATCCTTTAACAAACACTGTGTTAAGATTTTTGAAGTTTAGTCAATATGGGTAACCTAAAGGCAGATAAGGTTCAGATGTCTTTCAGAGTTAAGCTGCACTACTAAGTGTAAGGCCACAAATTATCTGGTGTAAATGAGTGAAAGCCTAGTAATTTGCAAAGGAAGAATGGGCTGGTCTAGTGAGTATCGAGTCAAAAGGATTCTCTCTGCTGCAGGTGATGATAAGCAGGTGTAAGAATAGCCATAGTACTGGTATACGCCACAGTTCATAGTTTTTGACCGCTTTCTGAAGTGAATTTCTGTCTGAAATTCAGCTAGAGTGGCAGTACACAATGCCAAAGATGTCTGCAACAGAAAGTAGTCTCCAACTGCATTTGTAGCCATGCTTGCAGGCAGAGGCTGGCTCTGAGGGTACTGCTGGGCATGGCCAAGTGGAGGCTTTGTAGATATACCCAGGGATAACTGTGATTTGCTCTTGGCTTCTGCAGTCTTCAACAGTTGCACTCTGCTTCTTGTACATCATGCATGTTCACTTTTTTGCATAAGGGTTCACTTTTTTGCGTAAGGGTTCACTCTGTATTTTTAACAAGATGGCACCTCTTATTTGGAACCTTCAAGTATTTCTTTCTACTTCAGCTGAGAGTTTGAGCTTGGTGTCTTGGTTTAGATTTAAATAAGGATATTAAAAAAGCAGCAGAGTTGAGGGAGAAGAAACATTTCAGCATTCAGCTTTTAAGAAGCTATGAGTAGAAGAAGAAAATAAAAACACAGGTTACAAATACAGTTTTTGTAATAGTTACAAATACATTTTTTCCTAATAGCATCTCCTTAACTTTTAAATCCCTTTTAAACAGCAACATAAACCCTGAAACATTAAAGATTGCTTTACCCTACCTGCATATTTTAACCCTCTAATTTTGAGTAAGAAGTGCCTTTCACTCCCAAAGTAAAAAAAAAAGAAAAAAAGAGAGCTGTCTGACAGGCATTATTACAGTTATACAGCAATCCAGGAGACAGTCAAAGCGGAACATTCCTAACCTGCAAATTAGAGAGGAAGGGTGCCATGAGCTGTGTAAAGGTGCCTTTAATAACAGACTGAAACATTACATCAGCTGGATAGGGGAATGCTGCTGTTCTTTGCATCCTAACTGAATGAAGATGAGATCATTTTGGTCAGAATTGGGCCTCCACTCATGAGGTGAAAGGCTAGCACAGGAATCCAATGCAGGAAATCACGCCCTTCCTTCTTGTGACATGAAAAAGTAACTGCTTGGCATCATTTTGTCATCAGACCAAATACTGGCCTGGTTGTGAGAGAGAGTCCAGATTTTGAACATTCAGAACTGCCTCCGTGGAAGAGGTCTGAGGCCTCATGGCTACAGCAGTGAAGGGCCACAGTGTGAGTTCTTATTTTCCATCAGTCTTCAGGCTGTCCCTGTGACTTTGAGGGTGTCAAAGTCCTTAATTTCTCTGAGTTACAAGCTATAACATGAGGACAATAACTCTTTCTGGTATCCTTTATTTTTCTTGCCTAAATAAGGTTTGAACACTTACGAACAGGAACCCTATCTTAGTTTCAGAAGTAATACAAAAAGGTTTTAAATTGCCTTTTTTCTACCATTCTTCTCAGTTTTCTCTTCTCACTTCCATACTTAGATATATACCTGGTACAATGAACCCTCATCTGGGTTGCTTTTTCCAACTTCTAATATACCATGAATAAAAAACATAATAATAAAGAGAGTCCCCCAAACAGGTGCTCCCTTGATTTTCAGAAATGTTGAGCCACCATTACTTTTTTTTTTTCCACTTAATTTGGTGTAGTTGATACTTAAAACTACAGGACTGAGCAAAGAGAGTCCTACAAGACCTGTGCAGACAGCTAAAGCGACTTCTGAGAGTCAGCAACAAATAACATTTGCAGTTTTGTGGAAAACGTTTTTTTAAAAGATGTATGGCATGGAATAATTTATGGAGATTTAAGATGTTATAATTCCTGGAGAATAATTGGTTTTACAAAGTGATTACTCTTCTATTTTATTTCAAATCGTGCTTTGTAAGTGATACACGGGATGGGTAAGTTTTTGGTGTCTCAGAGTGCTGAATCCACTGTGAACTGTTGTTTCCTTGTCAGCCACTAGCTGGCAATTAAATAAAATACTTTTTTTGTTCACTGCAGAGTCATAAGCATGTGGGATGGTCTTTTCTGTGGCTGTTTGAGTAGAAGGAATAGCGAAGCAATCGATCAGGAAGCCGGCAGATCTTGAGAGCTCAGCCTGGCCGTTGGGGGGAATGGCTGTGTGGCCTGGCACACCATGTGCCCCTGTGGAGACTTTGAGGCCTACCTAACCAGTTATGTACAAAGGAGCTGTGAACGTTCATTGATTAATGACCACAAAAAGAACAAGTATGCTGCTGCCAGAATGAGGGAAGGGCCGGCAGCTCACTGAGGGCCATGGAGCCAGGAGCAATGGTGGCTCCCCATATGGGTGGCAGCAGGGCAGGGCTTGGCTGCCAGTGGCCATCTGACCACCCAGCCAGGAGCAGGGCAGCTGCGGGGCTCTGGGGGCAGCCCCAGCCCCGGGCATATGGCATGTCCTTGGTGATGGGCTGAGGCCCGGCCAGGATGTGGGCCCACGGGTGGGCCTGGCTTGGTGCAGCTCATGGCCAGGTGGGGCAGGGTTGTGGGGAGCTGGAGATGGGCCTTGCTGTGGTGTTGCTGGGGCAGAAGCTGATGGCCGCAGGGGCTGAAATGGGTCCTGGGCCATGAGCAGGGTGAGGGGAGCTCCAGAGCAAGGGCAGGGATGGTCTGGCCTGGCAGTGCCCTCAGGGTCCTGACAGTGGGTACATAAAAGGTCATTATCATTAGATGGAAGTGAAGGGTGCTTAGAAAACCTCATCCGGCTAATCTTCAGTCCTAAATGGGGTAAGAGAATGGTTGAAGACATGGTGCTCTGTGACGAAGTGGCTCTAGGCTGGTGATAGACAGTGGAGCAACGTAGCAGTGACTCCTGTTGTGTGATGGCTAATTACATATTGGAAGAGGTGAAAAGAGCAGGCTGGAGACAGTTTCCTCGTCTCATAGTATTCTTTACGAGATGAAGTATTTTTGGGGATAATAAGCCTTTTATATCTGCCATTTCTCAGTTGAACGGCTTCCTTGTCTCCACTCTGTGACACTTGGCTGTATCACATGCACCACTCAGCCTCTCATTTTTATCATTTTTCACCTACTTTTTGAATGAGAAGAAAGCCAAGGTCACAGAGAAGCAACATATTCGAGCATGTGTGCGATGTGGTGCCTTAAAAGGACATATTCTATTGAAATGGTAACATATTCACAATCTCTGTTGCCTTTTTTCTTCCTGTTACCTTCTCTTCTTTCTCTTAGTTTCACTTACTGAGGAATGAGGTTGTGACTGGCATTAGGGAGGTTTCTTCAGCTGCGGATGAGAAGTCATGGTGAAATAATCTCTTGATTTGCAAAGTAGGTGGGTTTGAATAACTCAGAATAATAGAATAATGATTTTTTTCTTTCTCAGCAGACTTTTCAAAGTTCTTTCTCAAAGCCAGCTTCCTCAAAATACTCTGTCTCTGGCAATACAAGCCAACCATAAGCTTTAGTGAAATAAGGTATGTTTTGCTACTAGAATAGTTCAATGCAGCCAGATTTTACTGATGAATTTAGGCTATTCATCTGCATCTAAGGAATTTATGTCTCTGTATGCCTTCTAGTAAGATGCCTATGAGCATGCTGCTTATTGATTTCCAAAAGCTATTATCAACCTAAACCCAGACACAAGTAGTTTGTTTGTTGTTTATAATTTTTATTCTGGTTTTGTTCCTCTGTACTTGATCATTTAACGGTAGAATGCTTTCTATAACAGCCCTGAATTTTGCTTCCAAAATATTTCATTAAAAGCCTAATAAATTAAGGATTTTGTGGCCCATAATGTTGTATCTCCCTCTCACAGCAACACTGTTTAGTGAATGTGTGATTAGGTCCTAATGGAGCAGTACAAAACTCACTGAAATGATTCGTGGTAATGCAAATACAGCAAAAAACATTTGTTTTGAAGGACTACACTCTTTTGCTACAATACATTAAGACATCTCCTGTCTAAGCTAATTAGAATAAAATAGGCCAACTATTTATGAAATGAACACCTGTTCATCTACACTATCAATAGCCACTGAACAAAATTATTACATCTATATCAGTCATTTAGTTCCACATAATAGAAACAAAAAATTACTGCTCAGCATCATCAAAAGAATAAAGCTTCATGCTTTTAAAAGACACCAGCTCTGCCTTGACATTCATTCATGATAAATGAGCCTCATTTCAACATTTGTTGAACGGCAGGAGACCTTTATCCTGTGACATTGTTCTATTTCACTGTCATTATTTCTTAATTATCTCTGTCATCACTAGTTTGGAGCTCAGTATATGTTACTCACCAAATTCAGCTTTGACTTAAGTGGGTACAATGCCATGTACTCACAACAGAAATTATGTCCATTTGTATCAGGACTGAGCTTAATTCTCAGCTCTTAACCAGTTGCTCATGATTCACTTTCCTTGTGCACAGTGGATGAAAATGAACTCAGAAAACTAATTTTTACAGTAAGAAGGTGCCATTCAATACATATCTGTGGATCAGTCTCGCCCTGCTGTCTTCCTCCACTCCTTGCCACCTGCCCTTGGTGGAGAGGTGTCCTAACAGGGTGTCTTGACATCCTACAAGCCAGATTTGCTATTTGCACAGTGAGATAATGTTCTTTGAAGGTCTGATGGTGGCAGAAGGAATGCAATACTCCTTGGCCATCCTCAACCAAAGCGGTCCCCTTAGGTAATTGAAAATTAATCAGATTCTCCCTGCTGTGTTCAAATCTTTTCTACTTTAACAACTGCTGCATAATACTTTGGCTAGACCATAGTAATGTGCCCAATCATAAAGTGATATATCATGTGCTGATTCTGAGAGAGCCTGTTTCCCACCTAGGTCATGGTAAATAAATTTTGTTAGGCTTAGAAGGATGTTTGCTATTCTCTAATAATTTGTAATTTAATTTTTCTCAGAGAGAGAAAAGAACTAATCTCTGGTGATTCTAATTGACACAATTTCAATTTTGCATAATCAGTCATTTCAGGGATTTCTTCCCAGCCCTTAATCACTACTCTCCCTTTAATTTGCAGTCAGGGGAATAAGCCAGAAACAATGCTCAAAGACAATGTGTTAGCACCATGCAGAGACATGTTTATGGGGTCTTTCATCAGCAAGGAGAGTGCAGTTGCTACTGACTGAAGACTTTGGTAGGGATGGGGACTGGCAGCATGCATGGGTTCCCAGTAGCGATGGGAAGGGAGCACACAGGGCCATGGCATCAGTTTCTCTTCCAGCACTGGCTGACAAAATGAGCAAGTCTGGTGCACTGGAAGGAGTGTGCTGCACCTCTTTGAAGGGTTGTCTTTTCCCTTTCACTTGGCCTGAGGGGAGTCAGATTTCCTAGTGGTCTCCTCCTTATTCAATAGTTGTGGTCTTGCAAATGGCATAAATAATGCCAGGAATGCTGATTCCCTCCACCCCAACTCTGGTTACCCATCTTGCATTAATTATCATATCACAAAGTACAATATTTATAAATTTCTTGATATAGTGTGTGAACATTGATGAAACTGACAGCAGCAGAACCTGCCTAGAGGTCACAGCTATTAGTAATTGTGAAGGCTCTATCAGGGTTATTTTATTTTAAATGTGCAATGTATATATTTTTTTTCATGTTTATGGAGAAAATTGATTTTTTCAGCTTGTTTGAATATGCTGTCACATTTGCCCACCACACTGAAAGGAGTCCTGTAATGTACACAGAGATGTCAGAATGGATCAGGATATAGGACAGTATACCCATAGTAACAACTCAAGCATGTAAAGCAACATGTTTCAAATGTGGCTGAATTATGAATATTCTTGTCAAGATTTCATATCAGGATTTCTAACTTGTCATTCAATCATTGTGTATATATATGAACAATATTTAAATAAATAAATTCTGGTGTGGCACAAAATTAAAAGGGTGGGAGCAGAGCCGAACATTCTTGCTCGTACTCCTGAGTCTTTAAAACATGTGGTTCACTTACTTTCACAGGCAGCTTCTCTTGATACCTGATCTCTGTGTCCTTACAGAAAAGTGTCATAATATGCATTTCATGCACAAAATACCTATTTTAGGTATTTTTAGGTATGAGAAGGAACATGACAGACTTGTAGAGGATGCTTTATTATTTCAAAGTCCCTTAAGAAAATCTATGCCTGCAAAATGGTACTCTTAAATTTTTTTCAGAACTAGTTCTCACAAGTACTTTTTCTCTTAAAAACATGAGCTTTTCCCAAATGGTTTACAATGCACACACTCAAAGGCAATAAATCTAATGATAAAATAATACAATGATTATTTGAATCAGTCATACCTTAACTGACTGAGAACAAGCCTCTGGAGTACTCTAATTACAGCATCCTCCCATTCACTGTAAAATTCAGAAATCAAACCACAGTTTTAGGGTAGAATCACTGCCAAATAACTGTGAACACTGAGTGTTTAGTGTTCCTTTCTTAACAGTGAATGATGCCCCTAGGGAGAAAACTCTGAGAAGATGAACTTTAAAATGCCGGTTTTAAAGCAAGAGGAGAAAAAATTAAAAGCAAGCTTTTCCATAAACTTAAAAGATTTTACATTAATTCTGAGTCTGGCACTGTAGACATAAATTTCTCTTGCCAGTAAAGATAAAAATATGGCCAACCTCTTCCCCATATATTTTCATAATTTGATTTAATGGAAAGAAGCCCACAAAGAATCCACTTGTATGTCTAGTTGTGAGACTATATTCAGGTTTTGTGGTTTTGAGGTCTTGCTCTATTTCAGAGCAGCCTAAAAGCTTTTTTAAAATACATTAACAGATTGTGAATCCATTGTGCCAGTCCATCAGCTAAAGATGAGCTAGAAATCACAGCTCATGACTGCTTCAGACCTAGGCCTATAAAAGAAGACTGTAGAAGAATTTATGGGTAGGATTCATCTTTCTTACATAGATATCTACAGTGTAGATGCATGCATTTCAACTGTCATCCGTTTATAGCTTGTGGACAGAAGCGGGTATTGTACGGTGATTTATCTGAGCCCTCTTACTTGTTTACCTTAAGATGAGATACAATTGTCCCTTAGCATACCTATTCTTTTCCACTGACTGTGAAGGGATGACCAGCTCAGACAGGCACATGAATCCCAGTGCAGGACATTAAGTCCAATACTGTGATTTAGAATTTCAGTCTTCTAAGATAATGGCATCCATAGAAAGCATCAAGGTGTTGCAGTATACCATGAAACTGTAGAACCAAGAGGTTCTGGGGAAAGCAATTCCCCTTTCACCAGCCTCCCAGTTCCTCACACAGTCTGATCTCATGGGAGTGCTTGGACTTGTCCACTGATGAATATCATCCTTGATCTCCACAGGCCAAGATAGTCCTGAAGTCCCCTTGCACCACCTCCTGCTTCAGCTACTCGTCTTCTGGGAAGCCAGAACCTTTCCACTATTCTCCTGCACACAATGTCTGCTTTGGCAGACTGCCATAGAAAGGCTCCTTGGTGGGAGGGCTGGAAATGGGTTGGGAATGGGACTGATTTGGGAGGGAAGACTAAAACAATTTGTGTTTTCCCCACCTAACTTCCCTTCCTCTGGAGCAACCATGCCTCAGTTCTGGAGGGTGTGACTGGGACTTGAAAGAATATGCAGATGCTCCATTGTGGGTCGTAAGATTGTTACAGCAACTAGATTATTAAATA
Source organism: Phaethon lepturus (assembly GCF_000687285.1). NCBI lineage: Eukaryota > Metazoa > Chordata > Aves > Phaethontiformes > Phaethontidae > Phaethon > Phaethon lepturus. The sequence continues at coordinate 10,962 of NW_010539600.1, read as the reverse complement.
CTGATATGGTATTTGCATACTGCCCATCCTTGCCAGGAAACAGACACTCTCTATGTTGCTTGAGTGATCTAGTGTAAGAGAAAGCATGCTCTGGCAGAGCTACCATACAGGAGCAGGGTTTGGTCTCTTACAAAACATGATTGAGACCACATATTTTCTAAAGCTCCCTGGGAATGCCTAGCTGTCCGTGCGATGAACAGTTGATTCATGCAGGTCTTACAAGCCTAACAGTCAAAAAGTAATAGATTTCCTGCACACACATAGGCCCATGTGGGCAGCACATGTTAAAATTGGCAGCTCCGAGACGTGTAGAAAGCCCACTGTTTATATAATGGCTTTGCAGTTACAGCCCTTGCTCACTAAGGGGAACTACCTTCTTTGGGAGTCTGTTCTTTTCCCTGAACCCACATATTCTGGGTATTGCATGACAGTGTGTTAGAGCAATTAGGAAGAACCAGAAATTCCTTAGTTTGCTACACTGCCTGAGTGACAGCAGTGTTTGGACTGAAGATGAGGATCTGACCCACAAAGCATATCCATGGATCTAGCTAGTATTGCTGTGCGGTTATGTGGAATTACTTATAATGAGTATAGACGTGCCCTCTAAGAAGTGGTAAATCTGTTCAAAGAACAAACTGGAATAGGCTGGACTGGAACAGCCTTAATAAAAGAAAAAAATAAATGTGTGTGTCTGCACACTTGCAAATGCACTTGTATATATGTTATACACATTGTGTATGAAGAACAAACCTAAATATTAATTATCTTTGTACCAATTTTTCCACATCATAAATAAGATGACACTGTGTAACTTCTAAAGAGCAAGGCAATCTGAGCTCATTAGAGAGGACAGTGAGACTGGGAGCTACTGAACTAATCCTTTTAGATTGGTACTTTTTGTGGAAGTGATGGTGAAACATGAACTGCAAGTGGTTTTCATGGAAAAATCAGCATGCAGACGTAATGGACACTGACATCTAAAGGATCTATTATAAAACATTTAGAAAAACTTGCAGTACACCATATTCACATGATATTTGGTGAATAAATCTAATGAAAATAAAGTGTAAAATAGAAGAAAAACTGGCATGACTATGAGTTGTAGCCAGTCAGCTACTTGAGTGGTGAGAATTACCAACCAGAAGTTGTTCTTCAGGGGAACTAAGAAAAAACATTTGGAAAGATAAAACCAAAAAAAAGGTAGGTAAACTGGGGAAATAAAAGATAAATGAATGCATAAAGTTATGCCTGCTTTGACTGGTAAAAAATCCCAAACAAAATAAGCAGCAAACTTTGTTCAAAAAGTAATTATAAGACAGGAACTAAAGTAGAAAATCAGGCTAGAGTAGGAGGCTGAGATTGACACCAATACATTACTGAACAATGTATTAGGTAGAGAGAGAATTAGTGAAATTGGCTGATAAAATTCAGAGGCACTTAGTTTTCATCAAAGAGCTGGTGACCTGCCATATTTATTACGGTATGATGGAGAGAGTTTGGGGTTCCATTCTATTGTCAGGGGATCTCTAGCTCATTCATTTTGGTTGGCAGTACCAGACAGCTTTCACTCTTACCCACACTTAGTAAACAGTGTGCTGAGGAAGCATCATAATTTGCTGGTTTTATCAATCATCTCAACAAAAAATCTGTATGTCCTTTGGCTGCGGGCAATGTTAGACCATATCAGAGATGACTGGGAATGCACATCTATACTATCCAAATAAAACAGTGTGTATGCCTACAGTTTTTAAGCAATTTTAAAAAAATACTATACACAGTGATGCATTCAACACTTTAAAAAATAAATAATACAGCACTTTAAAATATGAATTTTGTTTAATCTCAATTGAGTAAAACTATGATGGTTCATAGTTCGTGGGTAGCTTGTTGAACAGCAAGAATTCAATTAGCATTCAAGATTAACATCTCATTTTAACTGTTGTAGAGAGAGAGATATGCATATTTATATATATATATAAAACATACATATATGCATCTATAACTGGTTTCTCAGTATCCACATTTCAACCACCTGCTGCCTTTGCTTTCTCTATTTTATTATTGTCCTATAGTAGCAGAACAGTCACCAAGTTGTCTGTGTAACTGATTAATATTATACAGTACCTACTTAGGACCAATCCAAAACCACTTGAACTAATGAGAAGATTCTTATTGACTTCAGGGGTTTTGGAGCAAGCTGTCAAGAGATGTCTGTTACTCAGCAAATGCACTGGATTTCTGCTGTTGTATAATCCAAGATAATAAAAAAAATATTTTCAGAAAATCGGAAGCAGATGGAACAAACACACCATTTTTTAATATATATATGTACACATATGCATAATGCACTTCTCTTTGAAATAGTAAATTTGCTCTAAAGCTTTTCATATATCAATACATGTATCTTTTAATAACGTACAACTGTCTAATGTGTTGTGTAGGCATTATATCTTTGGGTAGTAAATAATTAATCACTTCATCTTACTTTTCAGTAGAGGGCACTCAGAACAAATCGTAGATCAAAATAATGCATAAAAGACACTAAACATAATGCAAAATATCCATTAAAAACACTCCCATGTCTAGACAAGACTACTATATATTTGCATCTGTTTCATATGATAAGCAGCTGTATGAAAAGATAAAACTTTTCAAAATCTGAGCTGTCTCTTTGTGCACATTCTTACGTATTTCACAGCGTGATGTAAGCAAGCTATTAAACTTCGAGAAAAAGTGGTTTGTTCATTTTTATGGATTAACTAGCCAGGGTCTAATAAAAAATTTAACAACCTTTTAATGAACTAAGGCTGTCCTCTCTCTCCAGACATAATGAATAGTGTGTACAGGTCTTGGCAATAGACATTATTCCCTTTTTCGGTACAGCTAATTTAAAATATGCAAACTAGAAAACATTCAGGCTTTGTTTCCAGCAAAAAACGATCTGTTAATAAAGACAATAGGGTCCTGATTCCTCACTGTTTTCATCTAGCTTTTATACCAGTATAACTCTAATGATGCATCTATTGCACCATTATAAAAAGAGTAATGCAGTGTGTATCTGGATAAGCAATTTGTTTATATTACATTTCATAAAGAAATACTGCAGATTCAAATGAGCTTTTATAAAAATGCTAATATTTTAAATAACATTTAAGAAAAGAATCAACCTTTGCCACTTGGAAGACATTTCCAAGGGGGTGTGAGACGTAACAAATTTAAGGAATGAAAACTTTTGATGTCTTTCATACAGTTGTTACATAAGAGCTCTGTTTTGTTTTATAAATAGAAAACAGAAGCCATGTTTCTTCGGGTTTTTTATTTTATCATACAAATATCTGAATTTAGAATACGTTTCTGTAGTTGATAAAATGAGTGCTTTGCGAATTAATATTTACTAACTGGAGCCCACAACCTTCGTATGCACAAAGGTGTTCCATGAACACAGAGTTTAGTTAGTTAGTTTTTGTTCAGGAAGGGCTTCCATGCTTACGTGGAGATTAATGTCTATCATCTATTATGTCTGGATTAAATCTAGAAAATAGGGTGTCTGTGTCTGTCTGTATCTACATAGAAAGAAATGTCATTCACAGACTTTTAATTATTTCTTCAAATTATAATTTCACAGCTTTCTATACATTTTCTATCCTTGTGGAATGCTAAAACTGCTACTGTTTATCTAAAGAAGAGGTACATCAAGACATTAAATTTCCTTATACTTTTCCCAAAGCGTGAATCAAATTTGATCTGGAGGAGAAGGAAATTCCATCTGCATGCTAATTCTTTACTGGTCATGACTTCTTGGAAAATGGCCGTGCTAAGTTGAATCATTAGCACACTATTTTCAAGACTCAGTGACTGGAAGTGCTGACTTTGGCTTTAGACGCTATGAATTTATTTTGCCATGTAATGCAACCCACTAATACTGCACTACCCCTGCTATGCTAGTGATAACTTTCTATGAAACTAGCACGGGTAATCATCTGGAACCAGGCACCAGTTCTTTGAGACTAGCCACTAGGTATTAGCAGGAAAATTGCAAACTCATTTTATTTCTGAGCTAAACTGACACCAGGATCTGAAGCTACTTCTGTGGAGGTGAAAAGCTAGAAAGCTAATCTACCATACTGCTAACTCTAAAGGTTTAGCCAGTCCTGTATCGCTGTGTGACATAATTCAAGGCTTTTATTTTTTGAAAGGTATAACCCTGGTGATTTAGATATTGACTTTAAAGATCTTCCTAGAAGAAAGTTTATTATATTATCTTGCCTCCATGTCAGAAAAGTACATACTGCGAAATTAAAGAAACACACCATTTCTCAGAAAAGGAAGCTAGTCTGTGCTCTAGCTTTATTGGGGGGGGGGAATCTTTATCACAAAGGCATTTAAATGTGTTTTATAAATGTACATGTTATGTTTGAAGAAGTCTGTGACCTGAAAAGGAATACATATACATGATTATGCTTTTTGAAATATGTATATATGGATAGTATTTTATGTATGCTAGCATTTTAGGCTCCCACAATGATGCTTAGGACTACAGAAATTTAAATACTAAATAGAAACATTGAGTATTTGTGGCTCATTATTACATAGAAGTATCTTACATTATAAATTCTGACAACAAACAATGCCCACATAAAGGACACCTACAGCCCTGTTTTTGTTTGAGATCGAGTCCAGTTCCAGTTGTCCCCTTTCTCTGTGCTTTGGTTTGCATCTTGGGCTGGTCTCCGAGCTATGAATTGGATACCTTTCCAAAGAAACAAACCTGGAAGAAGAGATCCAGGGGTGTGCTTAACATGCTTCGGTCACTAATGAGTACTCATTAGTCATTCATTCATCAGGGAGCCAGCTTAAACCTCCTGAAAAATGTGATGTGGGTATTGGCTTCTCAGCACCAATGGTTTCACTCTGCAGGGTCTCCTATTGTGCTGTACTACTTGTAATACAGGCAGTGCCAAAACATCCTGAAGTCTGTATGCTTCAGACATCTTAAAAATTCTCATTAGTATTTCTTGGTCCATAAACTATGCAGAGGCAGTTTATCACAAGCATTTGAAAGCTGAAATCTGTGCTGTGTTGGTTGATTTAAAATGTGTATTCAGATCAGATGGTAAGCTTCATATCCTGCTTAACTGAGGATAGGAATGGAATATATGTATTTATAAATTTACAGTTTGTTTTCCACAAATATTCTCCAGTGGTCACTTAAAGTTCAATGTTTTATATATTTCTGCCAAAAAGCAAGTTTGCTGTAAAAGTCAAACACAAAAAGGTTCATGATTATAAGCACTGTGAGAGCAAATTAATCTTCTTAGAAATGGTTTTACACTCTTTGCCCAGGACTAATTTGGTCTGCATGCTTTTTCAGCAACAGAAAACATATTTTTTTACTGTTTTAATAATCATTTATAATGTTAAAATATTAATAACCACAGGAAAAGTGATTATTTTTACTTGAAAAATAAAACGTTAATGATGGCTGGAGGAATCATTGTCCTTTTGTATAATGGCATGCACTGTAGCTGCCCAATAAAATACCAAAAAGGAAGACTTTTATCTATTTTTTTCCTAACACAACACATTTTACATCGTTGAAAATATTATTTTTTTTAAATGTCTGTTCCTATTTAAGTTTATATGTCATTTCCTTCATTCAGCCACAGCTGTAAACTGTCTTATGTGGATTTTTCTATTAAGGTACCAAACCTGCCTAGATAAATAAATAAAAGTGGGAATGCAGAAGAAACTGTAACTGCCTGCTCCCATAGAAAAGTTTCCAAATGTGCACAAGCTTTGGTGGATATCACAACAGCATGGGTTTTTTAGGCCTCACAAGGAATTACAGAAGTTGCAAACAACATTCATTACACAGATAAATTTTAATTTAATCTTAATACTTAAACAAAATGTATTGGCAAAATGGCAGACTTTATCCTGCAATTTTTTCTATGCGATGCTTTGCTTCTGGGTCTCTGTGTAGGTACAGTAGCTCACCAGCACAAAGCCATTTGCAGAACTGCGGTCTTTGCACTGCTTTAAAAAAAAAAGTGATCTTTTTACCCAATCTACATTCAAGAGATTTAGAGATTGAATGGCTTGGTTTGTCAATAGTAAGCATAAAGCAGAACAATTACCAAGCTGTATCAAATCAGTCATGTGTTAAGTTTGGCACCTTTTATTTCCCGGTATTCAGATAGAATTTTTGTAACACCAACTTTTTTCTGACATGTACCTCAACAAAATACACACCTTAAGTGTATTTTGTTCTTAAGTTCTTGTGTAATGAGTGAATATGTCCACTACTCATACATTTTTTTTTTTTTAACCTAGTCTTTTATAATTCTATTTGAAGATTGCCTTGAAATAATCCTTTCTGGAAGAAAGCTTTTTAGGACACTTTCGCAGGTCATAAACATTAGATTTCAAATCAGATATATCCCAATAAATACCTTTAGTTTCAATTCTATCTGACAGTTATATGGGAAACCAGTTTTCCTGTTTCCTAATTTCTAGAACAGAATTAAAATAACATTGGTCCTAGAATGAGTTATGCTTTATCCAGGCTCTGGAGAAGAGAGAATGCTAATTTTTATACCTCCAGAGCAGATATTAGGCGTTTGTAATCTTTCCTATATTTGAATTATACTTGGTTACGCTGTACCATTGTACACGCCTTTATTGCCACAAATCACTGCAAACATTTTAGCAGGAAAAAAAAATAGCACATTCTTTTGTCCATATTTATATTAACCTAATGATGCCAGTACAGACATGATAAGGATAACAAAAGAATACAGTCACAGCGCTGTCAAATTGCTTAATACCAGTGTCCATCTAACTCCATATCTACTTTCTGACAGTAGCCAGTATTTGATGTTTTGGGAAAG